>NC_090659.1:9970211-10273241 GCF_013368605.1 Nyctibius grandis | reverse complement strand
CATTTAATGAAAGAACATTTACCAGTAAGTTCCAAGCGAACAGAAGGATATGAAATGCTCTGAAAAGTAGTGAGGCTTTCCTTCTATGCATATAATTACCATGACATACCACCAGGCAGATCCTTGATTTGGTGAGACAAAGCTTTTCAAATGAGAACACCTGACCATACTGAACAGATTCTTTAGTTCAATGATACCTTTTCTGTGACAAAAATTTTTGGTAAAGAAGTCATCCCAATAACAAATTTTAAAAAAAAAAAAAGAGTTTCTCAATTTGAATACTGAGCTCAGGGACTATTTCATGTGAAAAGATAGCCCAAAAATGATTTGATGATTTGTGCAGTCTAGCAAGCAGAATCAATGGGAGGACTATATTTAGAGACAATCCGAGAACTCTTTTTTGTTGTCCTTCTTAAGCGAATTTGCATACTGTTCTCTTAAGCCTTAGCATAAAAAGGAAGAAAAGAAAGGAACAGACAGAATTCCCAAGGTTTTCAGATATTTTTCGTGTTAACATTTCTAGCTCTTCAATGGCCATTCACAATGTAGGTACAATTATTGTATAATTCAGTGACTTATAATTATGAATCCTATCTGTGATAACATCTTCAATCTGAGAAGTCTGTGTGTTGTTAATAATTACGTTGTCAACTCTGTATTTGCAGCTGATTTGAAAGCACAAGTAGAAGTAATCAAACTAATATGCTTTGGCATATGTTAACCCAGTGCCCAACATAGACTTCTTTCAGGTTGTTCAGGAAACATTCCCAGTAACTTTAACATACCTTCAAAAAGGAAATTCTTGGAGGTAACAGGGTGATATCTAGCTCTTTGGAGACTGCAGACACATGTATCCTCTTGAGCATTAATTTGGCTGGGAGGTTAGAAATATCAACAGTTTATGGACTAAATCACAAGAAGAACAAGGAAAAAAAATCCTGTTTATAAGAACACGGCACCCATCAAACATTTGTTAATGTTCTGTTGCGGGCTCCCAAAGTTCATTAAAAATTATATAAGCCTTTCTGCCTCTGTACATACTGACAAGGACGTGCCAGACAGGGATTTTGGTATCCACAAATTCTTTCATCAAGAACAGCAGCATTGTCTCCATCATGCACTCAGACTGAGGTTGCAAATTACTTGACCAATGGAATTTGCTTGACAAATGATACAACTAAAAAAAACGTCTGCAATACATCCCTTTGTCCTGGTTTCCTGGGGATAAAATTTATAGAATCAAGTTTCTGTTAGATTTTGTTTCAGTTTGTGGCGAGCCATGGTGATCAAGGGCAGCTGACCCAGGCTGGCCCACAGGTATATTCTATATCATTGCCATCAAGTTCACTATAAAAGGGAGGGCTTGCTGGGGAGAGGTGGGGCTCTTTTTGCTCTCCTCTCTCTTTCTCATTCCCAACAATTGCTATTCCTGGAGCAACTTGCTGCAACTCTGTAGCTAAGTATAATTTTGTGTGTTCTGCACACAAAACCATTGGTATTGGTTTCTTTATTTTATTAAATCTGTTTAACTTTAACCCACGAGTCTCCCTCCTTTTCCCAGTTCCCTTCCTCGGTCAGGGAAGGGACATTGGGTGAGAGAACAACTGTTACTGTTTAGCCCCTGGCGCGGGCTAAACGCAGACACCCTTCTGTTACTTTCATTTTCTGTGCCTCTGTCTTGTTTCTCCTCTTTGTCGCCCTTTCTCTGCAGCGACATTCAAATCTCAATTCTTTACTGCTTTAGTATCTCCGTTCTCATAAACAGTAGTAGGAAAGTGTCACACAGGAATGGACTTCAGATCCTAAAATAAAATAAGTGTATGGGCAAGGGGCTCATACTTGTGCTTTACAGCCACCAAGGCCAACAATATAAAACTAACTACATAAATCATGTTATGTCATGCAAGCTGTACTAATGCACCATGCCACCCGCAAGGCTGGTGGATTAAATATTTACAGTGCTTATCTATAGGATTTCTTGGAGCAAACAGCAGTAGAAGCCAGAGAAGAGTTTTAGAGCAAGAAGCTTTGCATGGTCTAACCTCAGGGAAGAGAATCAAGCCCTCTTCTGTCCATAGTAGTCTCTATTGTCTGCCAGGGAAAACAGGCAAACAAGAAACCTTGCTCCAATACCTGCCCACCTACCTGCACACATTCATTTTAAGGCAATTACTCAACTCTATGCATCTCATTTTCTATGAATACAGGCATTTTCTCTAATCAGGGCTGAAAATAAGTAGTTGAAAAGAAGAATGATCTATGGTCTAGAGAAAAGTCAAAAGACTTGCGCATCACCTGGGTGAAAGGATTAAGTTTTGGAATGGCTATACAATAAGTGTACAAATATATCAGCTTTTCAATTCTTCCTCTTCTTACACACATCCAATTTCTAGACATCTAAAACGTGTGCAACTTCAGCACGTGAGATCTCCCACTGATGTCAATGTGCCTCAAGACAGCATCACACTTGAGAAATTCTTCGAAACACTCTTAATAAAAGCCATGAACTGAAGTATACCAAGAAAGTGCCTAGTTTTCTCTCATTTTGAGACTGTAATTATCTCAGTTTGATATAAATGGCTGAAAACAGTATACAAAACTAAGCAGTTCAATGATCACAAAAAAGAACTGAAGTAGTTCAGAGAATTACCACCAAAATAATTACAAAATATTGGTGTTACCATGTAGCAATGACAGAGTGGATGAAACGATAACTAATTTGCACTTGTACTGCTCAAGATCCTGATGCTGCTACTGCAAACACTTGGGTTCTGGGATCTAGCCACTCTCCGTAAGTAAGTTTCAGGATATCTGTTGAGTGACCACTTCCCAATTTTTGGCTTTCTGCTAAAACATTTTTGGTTTTGTTTTGGTTTGTTTTTTTTTTTGTTTGGTTGGTGTTTTTTTGATTTTTTTTTTTTTTTTTTTTAAATATAGGTTATCCTATGCCCTTTTATTCACAAGAATTCTATATTCCAGTGATTTGATTTACTTGGAGAGTTTATTCCAATTACTAAAGCATAATTTTGTTCCCTCTTTTGTAACCCATAGTCTCCATTACTCTGTGAACATCATCATTAAAGAATGTGCTTTGTTCTCTTGTTATAAAAAGAAAAATAATTTCCACAATTCTGTCTTTGTTGGTTTTGGTTTTTGTCTTTTTAGTTAACACTCAGTATCTAATCTCTTTTTTCTTTCCCTAATGTTCTTTCCTATCTGAAAAACTTAATACTATAGCATTTCTCTATTTCTCATGTGGTTGTAACAAAATACAGTGGGAAATCTTTAATTTTATAACTTCATAATTAAGATAAGTGAAGCTGAATAAGGAACTGTTCCTATAAAACTAACGAACACCAAAGAAATATTTCTAATTAGTACAGGCTCATAAAAGTTCTACAGAGAAAATATACATTTTACAGAGAAAATGTACATTTTTGTACATTATAAAACATACTTCTAAGGCCAATACAAATTAATATTTACAAATTGTTCTGAATCTTTTCCTCTAAGTATACAATAGTTCACTTGTTAACACTGACATATTTATCTGGCCTTTCCCAGTTGTAGGAAAAAATTATGTCAATTTTCCCTCAGACTGCCTTCCTATTCTGTCACACACATTATTTCATGAAACATGAATCCAAATGTTCTGTTTCTTTTCAATTTCCTTTCACCACAAATTCCAGAGTCCCCGTCTCCATGGCTTTTAGTAACAATTCAACCTTTCTAGTCTAATGGCAAAAACTCAATACTGCTGTCTTTAATCAGGCTACTTTTCACTTCAATGTCTTCAATAATGAAGATTCAACCCTTTGTTAGAACTACTTCTTTCCAGGTCAGGAGTTATGTGTATGTTTCTACATTAAGCATCTATTCTCTAAGAAACAGCAAGGCTTGACAAGATGCCTGAAAAACACAGAACACTCACACAAAGAAGGGGAAAAAAAAAAAACAGTAATGGATTTTAATAAAGAACATCTTTTACAAGTTGTAATAAACAAGTATTCAGGCACTTCGAAAAGACTCAGGTGACTTTGTACTCTGATATGGGCCATAAGAATTGTAGTTAATGCAAAGGTAACCCATATTACCTCTGGAAAAGAAAAAAAAGTCATGTTTTAATAATTAGTGGGAATATCTTTGTCTCTTTCCTTTCCAAATTAAAGAACCATTCCTTAGTTGGTTCAAACCATCCACAACCACAAGTCTGTGTCAGACTTGTGACAGCTGAATAGATGAAGGTCCAAAACAGCTGGCTTCAAATTAAGATCACAAAACTGACACGATCCTGATACCTTCTGTCCCAAAAAGCTCGCAAATACAAGACTTTACAGGCTGTATAAATAAGGAGACACCATTTACTGACGCACTGAGCAGAAAAAAAGCACCAGTAAGTGGATTTTCTTTTTTTCACTAGCTACAGTTTTTGCATGGTTTGTCCTATGGACAAACTCTAACCTCAACGTGACAAAATGTGTCACAGGTACACAGGCGAATCCCTATAAAAAGAAAGAATGGAAAATCATTTATTAGAAGAAATAACTGTCCTTCACATACAGCAGAAAGGCAAATCCCCAACCTGCAATATAGTTCGATATAGACTGAATAGGCAAGTCTTACACATTGTCTGTTTAACTCATCTAAGGATGTCCTTGATTGTGAAGAACAACCACTCTTCATCAGCCACCTCTCTTGATCCCAAAGGAGTGGAATACTCCAAAAGAATGCCATATACTGCTAGAAACTACACATGTAAATTGAACATAGTAGCAACCAATATGTAAGAGACATAAGAAAAACTAATTCCTCTGGATCTGTAGTCCAGCTGATGCTATGAAGATTAATGTTCTAAAAACCCTTTATGATCTTTCTTTTGTTATCGACCAACAGTACAGAAAATAACCCAACTGTGCCATATAAGCTCTGAGACACGGGGGTTAAGCATTCTGAATTCTGTACTCCTATGAAAGATTCAGGTCCCCCTTCTCACTGAGAACTGAAGAAGGACAAACTCTCGTGTGTGGATGCTTGAAACCCACTTGTGTTCACTTCATATACATCAACAGAGACCTGCTGCCAGTTGCAGATTCTGTTCAACTAATAACATAAATCTCAGGTTCTTCAGATCTACGTCCCACTCTAGGTGGTCAATATATCCTGAGAAAATATATTCTAGAGATAGTCTATGCTACAAATCAAAAATAGCATAAAAAGTGGATCTCAGGATAACTCAACATAAAAAAATCAGGAACATTGTCTGTTCTATGGGATTGTGTACATTTTAGGACTTGGTTCCAAAAGAACCAGATGTTTGGTTTTAAAATATATACATGAAGCTCAAAATTGGTTACTGAAATGAACAGCAGTACTGATTCAGATGTGTTTATAAACATAGAGGTTATGCTGAAAGATATACAGGCATTTAAAAATGCTATGTATATTTGTGTATTACTATCTGTATGTAAACTGGCCTCAAGTGTTATGCTTTGATTAATCCCTAAAAGGCAAACTTTCAGAACGAAGGACAATTTACAGTAACAGCAACCACAGAAATTACACGGGGAAAAAAAAAGGTTTGCCTATAGGTAATACAGTTATTTCTTTAAAACTGGGGGTTTAGCTCACTCATCCTTCCTTCTGCAATACCACTCCTTTTTAAGGACACAGATGGCAGGCACAGATATGCTTCAACAGAGTCAATATCAATGGAAGATGTAAGCAAGTCACAGATTGGGAATATCACGAAAAATATGGCTCTTCAGCTTTGAAAAGATGCAGCACCTCACAGAGCCAGTAGCAAACAAAACTACAGTTTGTCTCTTAAGTGGGTATGACTACGTACTGATTGGAAAGTACCCAAACTCTTCTGGGGTTTATCTAACCAGGTGACTTGGAAATCTGTTCAAATCAAAGTATCCTTTCATGGGATATTAAGTAAGGAAATGCCAAAAAATGGTTTTAAAATTGCAGCAGATTAGGTAACAAAAATATTCAGACATGCTCATCCTGTCCCAAGGGGAAGTCAAGCAGAACAGAACACAACGGAAGACATTTTAAGATAATTCATCATGGAGAACTGCATACCACCAACTCCTAAGGGACACACAAAGTACACCTCTTACTCATCGGTGTGCCTATAGATCGAATTTTCATTGGCTGAAAATTCTGGCCCTATAATGGTAATTAGGTGCTTTACCATTGAGTTTTAAAATCAGGTATATGATCATAGAATCACAGAATCACCGAATGGTTGGGTTGGAAGGGACCTCTGGAGATCATCTAGTCCAACCCTCTGCCAAAGCAGGTTCCCCTAGAGCAGGTTGCACAGGGCGGCGTCCAGGTGGGTTTTGAATATCTCCAGAGAAGGAGACTCCACAACCTCCCTGGGCAGCCTGTTCCAGTGCTCTGTCACCCTCAAAGTAAAGAAGTTCCTCCTCATATTCAGATGGAGCTTCCCATGTTTCAGTTTGTGCCCATTGCCCCTTGCCCTGTCACTGGGCACGACTGATCCTAATGCATAACCTTAGTTCCTTTTTATGTATTGATAATTATTTGCCCATTTAACTTTTTTGTGTAGTTGCAGTTTTGGAATAGCAAAAATTAATAGTTCCATTTTCCTCTGAGCTGGCAGTAGAAAAAGGCTAACATTAAAAGAGAGCTGTTGGAATGCTGAATGTTAATTTAATAACAGAAGGGAGCCACCAAGAAAGACAGAACAGTTTTCCCAGTGTTGAACTTCATATTGAGAAAGACTGGCATTGGAGAATGTAGTTTTCTTTCTAAAGACATTTTCATATTTAAAAAGAAAGAAAAAAATTAAATATGGAACTGTGGAAGCTGTCTTGGACTGAAAAGTACTCCTGAGGTCAGCACTATATGAGAAAGATCACTCTAATGACTCAAAGAATTAAGGCAATGAAAGTGAGATACTGCAACCAGCTTACTGTCCTTAGATCTGATCCTAAGAATGAGGAAGAAAAACTTTTGAAATGCTAACACCAATAACCTTGAAGACAGTTATTAAAAGGTACAGAATTTGTACAAAACTCTATAAGGCAGCTGTAATGCAATATATCATGATTCTCTGTTTCCTATTAAAAGAGGAAAGGGATATTTTGAAAAGACCAAGCACCTTTTGTCGGGGTGTTTAAACGGATTCTCACGTTTCCAAGCCCCTGGCAGAAATTAATGTGCCAGAGTTGCAGGTAAATCTTAATAAGGCTGTGCAATTGAATTCATGTCACAGTGAAGGGAAAATACTATTCTAGTACTGTTGTTTAGTCCTTGGAGAGAGTTTCCCAAAGGACTGATGCCTGAGTACGTAGCTGGAGACGAATAGGATTTTCACAATATACATCCAGGGGGAGCACAACTCGCTATGTGTGATCAAGCAGTTTTGTATTGTTCTGATCTTGCTTGTCATGGTACTTGGAGGCTCCAAAATAATACTATGGCTAGCAAAACACCATTATATGCTTTCCGCAGACAGAGAACTGAAGCACAGATGAGCCAACATGTCCACAGTCACACAAGTTGCCAATGAATAGGAAAATCAGGACAACCAAGCCCCAGATGAGCCTTCTAACTCTTCTGCTTTGGAGACCATGAAAGAGGATCTCAGCACTCACAGAGAGCAAGTCTGGAGAGTACTCACTGTGCTATTTTAATTCCTCTTACTGTAAACTGGTACTTTATACTATCCTAATGTGGAACTAAACTAGATGTAAAACTGATGACTGCAAAAACGATCCATTAGTCTATGAAGGACTGAATTAAGCACTGTATTTGGAGGAAAACTGAACAGAGTTCTTCATAGGGAAAAATTCCATGTTCTATTGATCCTACAAACCCAAAAGCAACTAAGATTTCATCCAGAGTTTTTAGCATATTCATCTGTGACAAGATTCAAGGCAGATTTGTTTAACAGATCCCATTTTCTCTCTTCTACTTACTTGGCACCGTACGTATGCATAATACACCTTTGTGCATTGTAATCTGTGTACAACTAAGAGACTCAAAAATGTATACTAACAGGTATGGACAGAGACAGTGACTTCTTATTTAACATCATCTAGAAAGCTAAAACCTCACCTTATTTACATATGCACAACTTAACTGAAATCAGTGAAGCTCCTTCTGTTTGCTTAGGCTAAGAATATAGCCCAAGATTTATAATACAACAAGCCTCTAAGTACCTCATCTCAACTGTGCAAAAACACTTCTACTAGACACACTGATCATTGATTTATTTTAAAAATATTATTTTGTCTATACAAATTATCTCATTCTATTTCCTTGCTTTAACTTGACTTTTGCTGCTAGTAAACAAAAACTTTCTCCTACTCTCTCTTACTCATGTTTCTGGTACCAGGAACTCAAGAGCCACTCTAAAAAACTCGATGCATGTCAAAAAGGCTATTCTGAGTGTTTTGACTTGGCTTTAAGCCAATAAGATTATTTTGCAGGAAACGGACAAAACTGGAACATATTTTCTATTTATACTGATAAAGTCTGTCAGCTGGAATATATTAAAGAATTTGCTGGAGCTAAATTAGATTTTCTAGTAACTGCATCACCTGATAATAGAAGTAACAGAACTTCTCAATTATAATGAGTTTATTGGAAGACCTGTTTCTTTCAGATTTTATGTCCAAAATGATGACACATGAAACAACTTCAGCTCTGCTCGATGCTCTACAGCTCAAGAGCAAGTTCTTACTCTTCTGTGGCCGGGAGTAAAACTGCACTCAATTTTAAATTCTCTCTAATAAGCAGCATGTGCTAGCATACTTGTCAAAATCGCCCTGTTTACAGCAACAGCGGAAATAAGTATTTTTCAATAATTGACTCATATTTACAGATGCTGAGTTTTAATTATGATATATAGCTAATTAGGAAAAATGTGGAATGCAATACATTCAATAGAGATTTTCTGAGAAATGAATGAGACTTCTTAAGATGGAACCACTGAGACACAATGCCGTGATTCTTTGTAAGTCTTTTTAGAGATTTCCTACTGCACAAAGATTTTTAAATTTTCTAGCTTAATTTCTAACTTTTCTATCTACCTTTATATCTAAAAATAATTTAAATTATTAGAAGATGTATACTCGTAAAAAAAGGTAGGAAAAAGAAAAGTAAGCAAGCCAAGGTAATACTATTACCAATAAAACTCCAAATAGTCAAACCTTGAAAACTACAAACAAGTAAAGTAAATTCATTGTTCTAACAACAAATAGTTAGGGGCTATAAATATCAATAATGTCAACCAGCAAACAAACCTGCTATATTTTTGTGATGGTGTTAGTGGTCTGCATTGTGTTGATATTCTAGATTTTTATTTCCAATTTAATAACTGAACTTGATTTTATTAAATACCTGCATTATATGTTTTCTCTTTTATGACTTTTCGGCTCACAATGAAAAAGCAGAGTGCTTTAAGATCTCCAGGGAACTGTTCTTAGTATATTGCTATTTCCAACGGTCTTGGGTTGAGGGTTTGGTTTGTTGGTTGGTTTTGTTTTGGTTTTTTTTTTTTTTTTTTTTTTTTTTTTTAAACAATGATCTAAATATAAAATCTCTATTGCAAGCATGCAGATGACAGAGAGATTAGTAAGCACATAAATAATTAAAGAACTAAAGCAACTTGGCTACTGCTACAGAATAATCTACCAGGTTAAACAACTGCAATTCATCAAAATATATTTTATACTGACAAATCAAAAATAACACCTTTGAGTTTAAAATACAACTAAGTGTAATAGAAGAATAAAAACTGAAGTTTGGAAGGTCTTCATACAGTACAACTAAAACAATACAGAATGCAAGCCCCCAAATAAGCTACTGTTGGACAGGGAAAAAGCATAGCCACAGCAGTACGGCACCATGCCAGAGCCCGACTAACCTTGGCACCATACTGCTCTGAGAGACAATCTGGTCACACGCAACTGAAACTAATCTAACGTTACACTACCACTGAAAAAAGGTTACAAATTTCTCTGCTTCTGGCCAGAAGGCAGCTGTAGTGCTCTTCATGGGGACTTGGATCAGCTCGCCGATTCAAATGGAGACAAGACTGTTGGGTTTTTTTTTCCGTGGTAGATTTATTCAGATGAGCAAACTTGATTCACCATGCTACAACTCGGGTACAAGAGCCAATGCAGGGGAGGAATGGGAATGTGTGGCTGTGGCTGAAGTAAGAACAGCCCGTTCCCTTCAGCAGCAGTGCAGGCTTTGACCAACTTTTAAGCCAATAAATAGCTACACTGCATCCAGAACCACATCAAGAAAAACATGCCATATAGCAATGCTTGCAGACAGTTGCCATAACATGTGTTTCTAATGTAATATGGTGACCAAAAAAAAAGAGTAAAAAAAAAAAAAAAAACAAACCAGCAGCAACACAACAATCACTGGTTGTACACAAAGAGAAACCTCAAGTACAAGTGAAGAATTAGCTACACCTTTACACAGTGGTAGAAGGCAACCTACCAGTTTTGGCTCCTAAAGCTCAAGACAGAGAGGCAGTCGTCACTTCTTAGTCTTAAGAGAGAACCTAGTCTTCCAGGCTAAACTTAGGACGGGAAGGAAATCCCATTCTTCACTTGATTCCCAGCAAGTCTAGATCACTATATAAAAGAGGTCATATGCATTCTGGTCTGACTGCTTTCAGTTTTCACATTTTACTACCCTTTTTCCATTTCTGGGAGATGGAAAGCAGGAATAAAAGGAAAACTCTTTAATTCCTTTAAAATTTCACGTGTTGGTCACCAACCACTGAAGAATTACTATTCCTAGATACCAGCCTGTGTGCATTGCTTGCCCACAGAGAGTCACGGTGATCCCCCCACGTATAACCAGACGGGATGTACACTGTAGGTCTGACTGACAGGGAGGGAGGAAGGAAACAAACCGTTTCCCTTTTCAGCATGCATGATGACACACCTCCTGAGATCATCTTAGCAAACTGATCATTTTGCATAGACCTCAGAAATTGATAATGTTCTAGTCTCTGCTGTTTTCAGCTGTTCTAAAAAATAATTTTATTTATATAAAGTTGCCAGTCTTAGCACGCAGATAACTGGGTGAAATTTAACAGATGTGACATGCACGGTCCCAGTGAGACTAAATGGTTTATTGATCCTTCCCAGTCTTAAACATTATGAAAGCCAGACCTAGTGTGCATAGCAGACAGAGCTGAATTATGATGAATCCCCAGGTGAAAACAACAATTGTGCCTAATGACAATTGGGGGGGGAGGTGGTGGTTAAAAAAAAAAAAAAAAAATCAATGCAATATAAAATAATTTCCACTTTAACTGATTTCATTTGACTGAGCATGCAGCCAGATGCATCACATAGAGTTTGAGAAGATCTTTACTGCACGTATGCTTCCATGAGTATATGCAGATATGTATAGCACCAGGTGGAATTCATAAACCATTGATTGTCCCATGCTTCCTCTAATGACACTCATTAAAGATCTGAGTCTCAGCCAGAGGCATAAGGGAGCAAAAGACTTCTTGCATTTTTCTGAATATATGCCAGTTTGTTTTGGTTCAACATGTGCAAATAAAGACAAAAAATTAACCCAAAAAAAGACCATCTACATCGACGTTTTGCTTGCTCCTCTTTTGATATCACTCCGGCCACGGACTGCTCTTGCTGCATTTGTACAGTATCAAGCATAACAATGTCCTGGGCATAGCAGGAATCCCCAAGGTCTAATGTAATATATGTAATGAGTAATAATGCAGTCTCCTGCTGTTCCCTGTGTCTCTAGCTGCTACGCTGACCTTCTTCTCTTGATACTGCACATGTCAGCTGGCTCCATTTGCTTCTGGAATTAGCATTAAAATGACAGTCCTTAGAGATTAAGCTACAGCCAGAGTAACGATAATGGAGGTTTTAAAATAATTTCTGGGGTTTTTCAATTGCATATTTTAAAATGCTATACATTTCCTACGACAATATGGAGCAAAGCTAAAAATTACTGTTTTCTTTTAAAAAAAAATAATAAAAGATTACTTTAAAAAATTTCTGTCGAGAGATATATTTCTCCATCTCCATCTCTTGTTGCCAAGACAGCCTGTGGATGTATTTGTCAGAGCAATGCCATTAACGAGATTTTATTGTGAGTTTATCTTAATTGAAAGAATAAATGCTTTTCCTTTCTAAAATAACCACTACAGACATGAAAATTCCTGCAATATTTGATCAGATTTTAAAACGAAAGACAAACTAGATTAGGTTAAAAATCTGATCGATAGTTCTAAGATAGGTGAAAGGAACATAATACTTGATAAACAATAATTTTCAGATACTGATGAGATTGGTTAATGAAATTTTGCATGGGCACTGCATCTTGGAGGATTCCTGTTACGCTATATGTCAAAGTTGTTATATGTTAAATCTAATTCCTTCTATTCAACTAAACCGTTTTCTACATTTGTATCGCCTGCCCTTTACCTGAAACTCAGTAGGAAGATATTGTCACAATAGATTTGCAAGACCATATGAACGTTCAGGGAGAAATAAGATTAAGAAACGGCACACAACACAGCCTGTAAAATAAAAGCTTTTTTGTTCTAAGATGAATCTTATTGTTTAAAACTCTGAAATCGAGTTTACATTGTATGTTTATAGTTTTTTCTGGTGAACATATATATATAGGAATCCACATATTTGCATTCTTTTTTATATATTTATGATGCATGGAAAATATACGGAAATATACTGATTTTGCACCACAAGATATTAACAATGTAAAGAAATACAGTTAAGTACCGCACTTCATAAATTATTTTTTTAACGTCATCCTGATTATGTTTGCAGCATGTCAAACCTCAAACACTACTGCCTAGTTAAGTATCTAAAAAGACAAATATTTCTAGTAAAAAAAAAAAAGTACACTTTAATCTAGCAAACAGAAAGATAAAGCTCATAAAAGTTGTAATTGGACAAATTCAATCCAGAAAATATAGAGAACACTCAACAGTCAAGGAATGTAGTAGATTCTCCCTCATTTTAAATCTTTTAATTAAGACTGGATGTCTGTCTTAAAGATATGCTCTAGCTCAACCACAAATTGCAGGTTGGATGTCAAAAGTACTGAGTGAAATTCTAAGGCCTGTGTAATGTAGGAGGTCCATTCCTGGTCTATATTTATACTGAGATGAAAGGTACTCTAAAACTAAGTAGTGCTTAATTTGATTTTTGTGAATTCTGAAGTCAATGCATGTTCTCGGGGGTCAGAAAGAAAGAATGCAGGCACAGACTGCAGTCTCTTTCTTTTAAATGAAGAGGGTAATTACCTCTCTTGTATGACAACACTTTTCTAACTGTAGTAGCTGTACATGAGCTCTAGAAAATATGCCAGTGCATCAGAAAAACTCAATTATTTACAATTTTTTTTAAACAGGAATAAATGTTACTTAATTGATTTGTTATATTGTTATTCAGACACCATCTCAGCTTACTATTCTACAGTTCTGTGGAACAGCTTAGAGTAATATTACTACCATTAAAGAACAAGGGATTTTTACCACTTTAATTACCTGCTAGTAGGTATGCATTTTCCTTCACATTAACACAAAATGGAATTAAACTAGATTTCTAATAAATGCATGCAAAACAGTTTCTGTGACATGTTATAAAGATTTTATAATCTCTTTATATATATAGTGCTGGGTGTGTTACAGAGAGAACATTCCACACAATAACTCAAAAGTATCTCAACAAACTGATGAGAATTTAAGGACAGCAACAAAAAATGCACTGAAAGACTTAGACGAGTGGTTTATGGAGAAGTATGCAGACATACTAACTTTTCCCTTTGCTAAGACAACATGAAATGATACTATCCTGAAAACTGTCTCTGGGTACCAAGGGCAGAAAAGAGAGGGTCTACTTAGACTGTACAAGTCTAGTGGCCTTATTTACACCGATAGTCCCGCTGAGCTTTGAACTTTAAACTGAAGCTCAGAACTTGCATACATTATTAAACACTGGCTACGGAGCATGGAGCCCCCCAGACACTGCAAGGCCAGAAATGAGCCAGACTGGGCTGACTCAGCACTACGTGCTGGGTAAATCGATGCCCTGAAGTCCACAGGGTTACAAAACCCTTCCCTCCCCCTCCACTGCTGTTATTACTGTTATTAGTGGGCTGGCACCAGGCTGGCAGCTGCAGGCAGCTCATCCCTATTCAGTTGTCAGAAGGATGTGGAGCCAGGATAAGCAACGCCAGCCTTGCAGGGAAAGGCGGGCTGCTTCAGAGGAGACCTTGCCCACGTCAACAGCAGCACTCCGTAAACAAAGAGCTCAGGATAACCTGTTCTCCCAGGTTAACTTCCCATGCCACTTGCCAGCCTCCACAGCAGGGACAGGTACTCTCCTCTGTGTCTGAGATTGCAGCCCACAAGCCCTCCCTTCCACCATATCCATCCAGGGTTTTTTCCTGCTGCTTCTCAGCTCCAGTCGCTGATTGATATCAACTTTTTGATATACGTTGGAGCACAGAGAAAGGGAACCTGCTGTCTGAACAAAAGAATCAAAGAGAGAAAGAATAAGGTTTAGGTTTTTGACCGATGTGAACCAGCCTGTTAGGGGCTATAGGCTGTGCACAGAGAACATCTCGCTCTTGCGGGCACAGGTGCTTTTTGCAGCTCAAAAGTTGTATGTTGGAATATGGTCATTCTCCAAATAGGCTCATCTACATAAAAGCAAGAGAATCAAATAAACCACAGCAAATAAAAAAAAAAAGCAGGGCAGGGTGGGGGGAAGAGTGAAACAATCAAATAATGTGCATTTAGCTTGTGGAAAGCTGCTCCAGTGATATGAAAGATGCCCCAATGTTTAAGTAATTTAAACGTTAACTTAATTATTCTCCTTTGGGAAGTAACTGCATTGATGATGGGATGATCTAACAAGTTTCTCTCCTCTGTGAGCCTTTGGAAAGAAAAGCACTTAATTTTAAAATGCTTACTTGACAGTGCTATAACATCATCACCTCTGATCATTCTTACAGCTCCATTTCCCTATTCCTACTCAACTTTTAACTAAGATGTCAAAGCTGTAATTTTCATCAATGAATAAATACGCAATGCATTTTTAAATGGCAGAATTACTCATTAACTTCACAGACTCCCTTATCTGCTACTGAATGACCATCCCTGAGCTGTCTAACTGAGACCGCCTTAGGGAGTTGCTCCGCTATCAGCTGAAGTAGCAAAGTCTTTGAAGTCATTCTCTTGTAACATCAAGTTAAAAAGAAAACACTGCCTCCAAGGAATTCTAATTACAGTATTTCATTTCCAGGAACATACTTTTATACTGACCCAATGGTTCAAGGTACACACATCTTTTTCTTGTCACTATGATAAATTAATAAAGCAAAATGTATATTTTAAATGTTTCCCATGCCAGAAGGTTTTAAATATGTGGTTAAAAAAAAATCAAGGTCAGAAATCTTCTCCAATAAAACAAATTAAACTGTAATGAGGATTAAAAACCAGGTCATTCATCCGCTTTGCAGTTCTATTTACAGTTTGTCTATGTAGACTATTTACTAAATTGTTTATACAAACAGATTAATGGGAGTGGAAAAGAATAAAATAAAACCAGTAACAAGGAGAATGTCAACAGTTCAGGTTAGTTTTTGTTGCTATAGCTAAATATGAAACAGCCCAATAGCTTGTATAAAGTTTTATGTCTTTACAAAAGGCTGCTTTACCCTTATTTTTAACTACAGACAGATAATGGAAATATGTCTCTTTCACTAAAATCTACGTACTTTAATTTGGTAGTTTGGAAAACATTTTAGCATTTCACCTTTCTGAAGAAATCAGGGAAAATTAAATCATTAAATCTCCAGAAAGGCAGTCACAAAGCCATGACTTTGTATAGAAAGGTTCTAGTGAATAGAAATAGAAGTTCCCTGAGAAAACATTACTACTGTTCAGAAAATTTTGTCTAGCAACTTTAGAAAAAGTGATTTGGTGTCATATGCTTCACAACTGACTTTATGAATATGGTAGAAATACAAAGAAGACTGAACTAAGCCTACACAACAGTAATCTACATTGTTTACATTACAAGACTGCACTCTAATTTTTCTACAGGGAGCACTTAGTGTTAAATTATAAAGCAATAATTTTTTACATAAAAATCCTACTGGGAAATGATATAACCTGAGTGTTACAGAGGCAGTATGTCTTACAGATTAATTATACCAACTTAAGAATTCCAAGTTGCCTGTATTTAACCGACTGGGAAATGCACATTTCATTGTATTTTTAATGCTATATTAATCTCTAGTATTTCAATTTACCCAGACAGTCAAATTAAACATTTTGGAACGGCACAGTGATATATCTTAACTTTGTGTTAAAGACATTCCCTGCTATGAAAGCTTAAGTATTCATTAGGAATTCAGGTGCAATAGAACAGACTGATTAATTAAAAGACAAAAGATACCTGGTTTTACTACTTTTTGAATGCCATTAAAGAAAGCACTAGGAGGCAATGGGATGAGCTTACGTATAGTTAGGTTGCCACCTTGTTTAAATGACGCATTCTGCCAAGCAAACCCAGCTCCCCAGAAATTCTGCCTCACTCCCACCATTCTTCTGGTCTTACAACTTGCATCAACCCGGGCAGAACGAGAAGTCATTTGAATGCGTTTCTGTAGGTTAGGAACAAAACAACTCTTTATTGCCCCACTGGGTAAAATGGGCTTGGATATCAGCAGGTGTCCTTCTGTACCAATCTCACCTGTAGAAGAGCTACGGGACAGCACGGCAGAATCTGCATGACAGAGCAAGCAACGTTACAAGTACACAACAGAGGAAATGAAGAAAATTGGAAACGTTTAGGAATCCCTATTTCTCAAGGCATTTTCCTACATACATGTTCATGGACCCAGGTGTAAATGGCCCCACTAATCATAAATTCTCCACAAATTCTGATTTGAGCAGGTGGTAATATTTACTAGCTATGATATTATTCATATTATTTAGATATGCTCGTGTGTATTCAGGAACCTAGTAATTGACAAAACATATTTGAAGAGTAATATTTCATAAAATAGCAGAAAGAAGACCAACATAAACAGGAAATTTCCATCAACTTCATAAAAACAATAGCCCCTTTCACCTCTCTCCCCCAAATCCCTGCCCATACTGCTCTCTCAACTAAAGAATTCATTAAATACATCCATATTTAATCCAACTTTGTCATAAACTCAAGAACCTTGGTTGTCTCCTGAAACTCCTTAAATACCTGAATCAATTAGTCTGGCAGGGTTTTAGTTGGAGATGGAGCTTTGCCATCACACTTCAGAGAAAATGCCAGAGTTAAAGGGAGACCAGAAAAGGATAATCAGAAAGTCTAGATGCGTCCTCAGAGGAAAAGGAGCAACAGTACTCTAAAGAATGTACAAGACTGAAAGGGAGACATGATAACAGTCCTTGTTTATGTAAAAATTCCTTTCCTGTAACTTACTAATATATCAGACACATTTCAGTTTCTTAAACACTGCTGAGAAGTTTTACTTGGACATAGTTATCTGTTGCGAGATTTGGGAGCAGACTTGATGTGAATGGTCGAAGAGAGATTATCTTACAACTCCTGCACCCTATTACAAAGCATGCCTCTTCTGACTTGCATGCAAAATATGAAGAGCAAAATTATTATACAGCCAAAATTATGTTGCGTGACATCCTCAAGTGTCAAGACCTCTGCTTTTGATTTGCTTAATTTTAATTGTTCATGTTCAAACTTTCTGTCAGGATGACAACAGGATGATACCTTAAGGCTTGTTCTTTCTGGAGGTATGGATTAGAAGAATGATCTAACAAATCTTGATCCAAAAATGCTGTCACAGAATGAATTAAGCCTTGGTATTCTGTAATGCAGAAACTGTGACTTCTGTGCTATTTTCCTTAAGTGGTCTTCGTATTTTTACTTTGATTCACAAACTAAAAAAAAAAATTATCTAAAATCATATTTTTTTTAACAAACAAGTCATTGATAGAGGCAGGCTCAACTTCCATGAACTGCATCCCACAATTCTTTGCAATGACTCCAAGTAAACTCGCTTTTGTCTGTCATGATAGTATCTGGAGACAGGAGATGGTTTTATTTCTTTTCACTAAGTTTTTTTAATTTATTCTGGATGAACGTGGAGATCTGTCAGCAAGTTAACAGGTGTTAAATGCTAATTTCAGAGGTTTCACAATAGTTTGCAAAATCGCTATATTGAAAGGTTTAACAAGCGTTATGTAGAGAGATATGTCATGCAGCAGACTGGCAGGGATGACAATCTGAAAGACTTTCTTCATATTACTAGTCACTATGACAGTGAATAAATCTTTCTCTTTCAGATTTGCATGTGCAGGTATGTGCATGTGTGTGATTACAAAGTCCCAAAACATCAGTAGTATGATGATGGAAAAACATAGGGCTAGACAAATATGCCTAAATGAGCAATATTTATGTGGATGGTAGAGTCAAAGTCACCTGAAGAAGCTAGCTCTTGACAAATATAGCTCCCTACTCAGATACGAAGGGCTATTCCAACGAGGCCCTTCTGTATCCAAACATAACATGTGTTTCCACTGGGCATTTTCTTCTTTATTGCTAATACATGATAAAAAGGAATTCATAAGAATAACCAAGTCCAATACGGTATTTGCTACACCATCATTTCCATAAGAGGGATAAAAGAAACACTGTTCGTAATTTTGCCTAATGCATAACTCAAAGACACTTCAAAGGTGTAGGCACCACAAAAACGTATACAAGGCAGAACTGTTCAATATTGGAGTCTTAAAATATTGCCATTGCTGAAGGGGATATTTCCACCCTACAGGATGCTGTCTGTAAGAACAAGTTCCTACACAGTTCCTACCTATTATAGCTGCAGGACATAATGAGATTTGAAAGATTCAGTGTTGTGTGAGTGATGCTTTTCAATAGAAGTAGTTTTCCTAAAGAAGCAAGGTTTATATGGATAGATGGCCTATCTGTCTGCTTACCTGTCTCCTTCTAATAACTTTGTGAAATAAAGTCACTTTAAACCAAATTCAACATCAGGCTCTGGTCTGTGAGATAATTACACTCCTACAAGTTCTGTGAAAATGACAGCTAGAAGAGTCTAAATCATCATTTCCAGCAAGAAAAAGGCAATCAAAGCTTTTAGGCAGTAGTTGGCTCACCAATCAGCATAAACTTACATTAACCACAACAGCTCCATGGCTTACCTGAGCATCACAGACTACAGAAATTACATGGGGTTATGTGCATACCTATCCATATGTTGAGAAAGAATCAAGAAAAAAACATCAGAATTTTTCACCTTTGAACAGTATTTTTGCCTATGACTGCCTGTAGATTTGGGGTTTTAACAGAAGAACTCCAGATATCAGGACGGAGAACCTCAGTGTGCAACCCTAATGCTAGGAAAGCTTTCCATGATGCTTCTCTACAGCCACCACAGAGAGGCAGAAAATACCTCTGACCCACTTCTCTTCCCAACCCCTTCTTCTGCTACTATAAGAAGCTCAGCTCCATGCACAGTGACAGAGTCTATGGCAAATGGAAAGTACCATTATATAAATGTGAGATATTCTTGACATTTCAAAATCATCACCATACCAATAAAACAGTAAAAACATGTTGGGCTTAATGGTCTAACTGCTTCGTGTTATTCTTGTGCTGTAAATGATACCGAGTTTCAATGAGCAAATGAAATGAGAAAGGGACTGGACAACAACAAAAATTTGTGTCCCTTTCGATGCAATTACACATACAGCAGTCCATATCTACCTAGCCCAGTTTTCCATTTCTCCTAATTAAAAGCAATAAATCAGGACAGTTAATTGCTGTGTTTTGTTGTGGTTTTTTTTCCTAAAGAAGAATGTTTTGACTTATCAGTTTGACATCTTCAGCATCCATTAACAATTGGACCTCAAAAGGGCATCTTCTGCTACAAAGTTTAATTTCAGATCCATCCCAAAGCCCATTAACAAAAGCCTGTGGATTGAAACTGTGCTTCCATTCACAATGAATAACAACAGGACTGACAGAAGAAAGATGGTTACATTTTACAATAAAAGAACTGAATAATAATGAAATATCAGATATGAGTAAAAGCATTATTTGCTTTTTTGCATGTTAGGCTCTGTCTTTCAGAAAGACTATGTAGGAGAAAACAATAAACTAGCCCTGAATCAAATAGTCCTTTCAAGCCCTCAGCATAACACACGGCAGAGATGCCAGTTTGGGTCTTGGGAGCAATAGTATGCCTCACCACTGCAGTACTGTGCCCACAAGAATAATTCTATCATCTCCATGAGGATACAGATTATTTTAAGGCTATATGATAAAATCATTGCTGGCCGCTCTGTGCCCCATCACGTAGACACACAAAATGCTATTCAAGCGTTTTTTTCTTAATCCATATTTCATTTTAAGCACAATTAAGCAATTTACATTAATTATAGAAAATAAGAATAGGAGAAAACTATTTCAGTCAAGTTTAATACTTGTAATACTAATATCCTCTTAAGATCACAGATAAGAGTTTGATTCAACTGTTGAACTAAAACACTGCTTTACAGCCTGTGAAAAACTAACAGTTTAAAAACATCTCTGGCGTAGCACTGCTTGGTTGTTTTTGTTTTTTTTGTTTTTTTAGCTACATGCAAAAAAATTGTATCAGGACCTCATGCTATATTTTAGTTAACTTTTAAAATTACTTTTAAATATGCAGAATCTCTACCCTGGCAATGACTTGGAAATTTATATTATTCAAAAATACAGTGAACTTAGATTAAAGCAGTAAAATTACTTCATCTCTTAGTGATATAGCATCTGAAAAAACCTGTTTCAAGAACTTCCAATTTTACCATGCTGATACACTTTGGCTGAAGAAATCAAGATTAAAGCAGACAACAGCAAGTAGCCAAAAGAAGTGAATTTGCTCAAGGTGCAAAAAGATCTATGTTTCTCATTTGAGCAAACACAGAGCTCATTTTCCAAGTCCCTTAATGAGTAAGTGTTCAAGGGGCTGAACGTAGTTTTAGTCATTTGACTCTGATTACAGTCAAGCAGAGTCTTGTTGCTAAAATCTCGATTACCACTTTGAGAACTAAAGTGTTGATGGAGGCTTTGTTTATGCCCTGTGTCTTCTGAAGGCTGTCTAAAGCAAGATACTTTCCTCTTTATGGAGCAAGTAACTTGGATCCAAATGACAGCAGAACAAAGAGCATAATATTTTTCATAAAGCTGCTGGTGATAGCTTTTTAACCGCTCTAGTCAATGCTAAATATCTCAAGATAAATTCTAATCCTGGATTACAGAAATGTAAAAGCCACGCTGACTTGATGAAAAGGCTCCCAAATTACTAAGTTGGAATGTCATTTTTGCTCCTGGTTTGTCTTGAACGGAAAGCTTTAGCAGTGGTCAACTCCAAACATGTGGGAAACCCTCCCTGCTGGACTTAATACAGAATATTTGTGAGTTAAAAAATAACTCAAAATACATACTTTACACCACCCCAAACACAAAATATTTGAGTACAAAGGGTGAAATAGGTAGTAACTACAGTACTTGATTACTTATCAATTTAGCAAATATTTCTACAGCAGTACAATGAAATTAAGTATTTGGCATTTTATCTTAGTCCTCAGATGAACAAAATAGGATGATTCCATAAAGCAAAATTAATTTCACACAATTTCTTCTGACATACCACTGATCCTTTAAGCACTGCTATGAAATGCATTCTCTTATTCAGACTTTGCAGAGTGATAAATGCACACGGACAATAGCTAAAAACAGCTGAGCTACATCTAACATATATAAAAATATATACACATACTCATACACACAGAAATATGCAGACATATGTATATACGAAGAAAGCAAGTTAGCTTTATGTGGTTGTGTGATACTACCTACTGCTGAAAGAATAAGAAAATAACCAACATTATACTTGTTTTGTTACAGAGAAATTTTGCTGCTTTTTCCCCCCTCACTCTTCCAAAAGAACAAGTGTAGAAACATACACCACAAGCCCCAAACATCTAGTCTTTGTGTATTTGGCTCCACAGACAAAACCTGTTTGTAAACCTGTGATTTGAGATTGCCTGTGACTGGATATAGTAAAACACCAGTAGTAAAAAAAGAAAAATCTACACATCATCATGTACACAATATATTATAACCACAAGACAGAAAAGAAGATATAACTACAAAGGACAAAGGGAAACCCAGACTGATGCTTTGGAAAGACCTGATTTATTTTTAACTTCTCTTTGACATCTACCATTTATGTAGTCAGAGTATTTACTACCAAATTAGGATGGGGTTTTCAAAAGCTCTCAATGTTGGTTAAATCTGCTACCACTGAAGTTAATGGGGGCCAGATTCACAGATGGTGTAAATCGGCTTAATCCTATCAAATCCAGCTTTGAGTGTTTTATCACTAACTTCACTGAGTACAGATTAGGCCACTGCCGAGTCTTTTGAAAATCCCACGCCTTAATTCTTCTGCACACAGTAAATTTAAAGCCCAGTAATTAAAAAAAGGGAGAAAATAAAATTCTAGGCAAAATGAGGCTACTAGCTCCAGAGGACTCCACTTGTCCTCTCAACGAACAAACCCAGCTGAGGCCTGTAATCCCAGTTTTCAAAGACATACAACCTGTACCCGTCACTATTAAAAAGAATCCTGGCTCTTTCTAAGGGAAGCAGTAATACGCTGACTAATTCACAACCAGCTACTCATTTATGAACTAAATATTCTCAGAGCTATTTGATAACACCAGCGAAAGCCAACAACAGGTATAACAGCTAATTTTTATATTATCCTCATCTGAGTCAAATTAAGACTTTTTGCCATAAGAACAAGAGGGATGATATCCTCTGCAAGGGTATCAACTTTTAGGGGTATAAAATTAATAGTGTATAAGGTCAAGTGAACACTGCATGTGTACTGTTAATTTTCACTTCTATAGTGTAATAACAAATCCACTAGCTTCAGCTATGCCGAAACATTTCCATTTGTTAGAAACAGTTTTGTACCACAGAAAAAGAACCGGAGAGACCAAACTGCTAGAGCACTGAAACGTCAAAGAACTGATTAGGCGATGTGATCAGAGGACTCTATCAAGTAGTTTATATTTCACACTGTTTTGGAAAATCAAACCCCTTTTTGAAGACCTTTCCCATCTGGTTTGCAAACCCTCACTCTATACATGGTAAATAATTTTCAGCTTAAGTATTAGACTAGAGGCCACCAACTAGATTTGTAGAAAGCATGGGTTTTGTACCATCTCCTTCAGTGCTCAGTGCCTCTCTCTAAAGATATTCTGATGTTACAGAGCCAAAGAGGAAAAGAGGAAAGAAAGAAAAGAAAATGCATTTGATCAGCTGTGTACCAGGGAATGGTCTAACCTCCTGGCTGACTATGCAGGTGACCAGATAGGACAGTCAGTGACTGAAGGGTCAGGGTGTTAGGAGAAGGCCGAAGACAACACAAGCAACTCTCTTCTCCCCACGGCCCCTGAAGAATTGTGAGAAACTGTCAGTGCTCTCTTTCTTGGGAAAAGCACAATACCAAAATTGTAAGCATCGCAAACCAGTATGTTTTCTTGCAGTTTGGAGGACACTGATGCTGTTCTGCACACCTTTCTTACACTTCTGTGACAATTTCTCCATGCCAAATGTCTCTCAACAAAGTGAAAAAGTTATGAATGACGTGGAGGCTTCCATGTTATAAAGACACAGAATATGATAGGAAAATTGTTTCTGATGTTTTTACGCTCATTTAGTTAAACACTGTCAAAAAGAGTCAATGGCATATCATCACGTCTCTGGCACAGCCAATGTACTTCTTAACTGAGACCAAAAATATGAAATAACAATTTCAATCTCATTATTCCTTGAGACTGGAACCTGTCTCACAACCTGTTTCACAACTGGAATAAGATATTTAGAAAGATTCTATCCTCTTTATCCCCTTGTGAGTTTAGTCACATAATTGAAGGGTGCACGTGTAGACCATTTTTACAGTTTTATTACAACAACAGTTCAAGTGTTATTCTCTATGATAACCTTAACTTTTGAGGCCCCTTAACATCTTACCCCTCTGTCTTCTGTTTAATCAGTATTTCCTTTACGTCATTTTTCTCCACAGACAGCTAACTCTGTGATTTCTGCATAGCATCCCTGTAACAGTAATGCTTCCCACAAAAGTCTCAAAGTCACAAAGCAGTTTTATCGAAGTTGTCTTGTTGCAATATTTACACAGAACTCAAAAATTGCTAGGCTGCTGATGGGCTGTCATCGTCACTTACCATTTACTTCTTTCATTATTATTCCCTCTGGCTGTTTTTTCTTTACCCATCTACTATCTCACATTATAGACCTACCTGCACTGTGCCTGGTATCATATAAAGCACACATTGTGTAGAGTTTCTTCCCCTCCTGTTTTCCTTCTCTATTTAGCAATTGAAATGACTAAACTACAGCAACTGTTTACTGCAGTGTTAATAAATGTCAGAGTGGCAAGTGCCCCTCCCAAAAGCAAGAACCGTCTTTAACTCTCACATTCAAAATGTATTGTCTAACCCTTCAGCAAGTTAAAACTTCTGAAAATTAACACACAAAGATGACATAGAAAACTAGAGCAGGAAGAGGTGTTTGGGTTTTATTTGTAACTGTACCTTTGTACTTAATTCCAGCAAGTAACAGACTCCTTGAAATAGTGCTTTCAGACCTCAGGTTCTGCAGCAACATATAGTGATGATCACTCAATTTCTTTCTTCTTTTTATTCCAGGGAAATAACAAAGAGGGACAAATCTAGCTGCAAAGGAATCAAACAAGATCTCTTCCATGATGCATCCCTTGATAACTACATGTGTTCCAAAGCTGCTTACAAAAGGTGGGGTTTCAGAAGCTTGTTGAAGGTTGCTCTCTATAGGAAAAAGTAAGTACAATAAACTCCACTATAGTGTTCATAGGGATTTACATACAAAATCCAGAACAGAAATTAAAAAAAAAAAAAAAAAAATCCCTCTCAGGCGTTAAATCTTTAATCCTTGATTATTTGTCCAGCAAGGTGACAGATGGCAAATCTACTGCTATTATTAAAGCTCTTCCTCTGCATTGGCATCTGTTTTCCCTGGGGTAAGTAGAACGAGGGAGTTTGCCTGCCTAACCAAATCAGCCAAGTCTAGATATGACTCCTCTCACTCTATGAACACTGCACAGAACTACATATCCTCACGTTGTCTTCAGCATCATGCCTGCTAGTTATATATTAGGCTGTCATGATATTCTGTTCCAGTCTTTGCATAAAGGAGAATCTAAACCGATATTAATTTACACCTATCTACATATTTCTAGTACATGAATTGCTGACATAAATAGGCATCAAATATTACCAACCTCAGAGACTGCAACTGTAGTCAAGGAAACAAGATCCAAGCATCAATTTGAATTTGGAATTCAAAAATGAATGATCATCAAAAGGAGGTTAGTATTGACAAACTCTTTGATACAGCTGTGCGTTCCTGCAAGCATATCTAATCCCCTATCATACAGACCTAGATAAAAATGAAGCTGCAAGGATATCTGCATCTGTGTATGGGCAATCTGGGGTGGGAGCGAGGGGGCTCCCCGGATATTCAGAATGTTGCATTAATAACAGTCATTGTTCAATAAAATAATATTCCTGAACTACTAGCAGTTACCTGGGACATGTAACAAGAGTTTGCATTCAGCTTCAAAGAAATAAAAGAACAGTGGTGTCTGGCAGGGACATGGGATAGTTTTCTACTGTTTCAGAAGGAGAAACTACAATCTAGTTCAGAACCCTAACAGTCAAGGCTTTTGTCTTCTCTAAAACCCGATCACGTTCTTCCCTTCAAAATACAAAAGTTAAATTTTGCTCTAAATGATGCTTAGCAACATTTTGCATTCCCTGGAAATTTTGTTCACATTTTAATGGAAGTACTTTCCTTTACTAAATGTGGAATATTAGACTGAAATCATAAACTAAAAGATAAGAAGCTTTGAGACTGATGATTATTATATGCATAATGCTATATATCTATACACCTCCAATGATAATACCACAGTCTACTTTTCAGAAATAAACAACTGGTGTTCAGTGTCTAAAATGACTTTTTTTTTTGGTGTGGGGGCACATGGGCAAGGACTATAATTCATTCAGATTAGTTCCATTAACTGCTTTTTACAAACAATTCCAAACAAACCAAAGAAAGACAAACCAAAGAAAAGAAGCCATCTGCACAGTTCAATGGTCAGTCAGCACATTTAACTTACACAAGCCATATTACTGAACAATGTCAATACTACCTCCCTGAGCCGACATCCTGGCAAAAAAAAAAAAAAAAAAAAAAGCATCTTTCATGTGTTTGAGGTTAAAGTTGCTGTGAAGTGGTATACCTTGCTCCAGAGAGGAGGGCAAACATATACTTTATATATGAAGAAGTGGGAAGGAAACAGACCCTCTCAGTGGTGTTCTGTTTGTGAGCAAGATTAAAAGGGAGGAAGCTTAAAACATGAAAAATGCAGCAATCAGGATCTTGTCTACCACTTTTTTTTTTCCCCCACTTGGTACAGAAGTGAGTTAAAAGACAAGCAAGAAGGAAGAAAAATGCATGTGATAACAGAAGGCAGCTACCCGTTGTGAAACGTGCACATTTACTGTCTTCTGAAAAAACTCATTGTTTAATTCTGAGTAATATTTTTGGCAGTCAGGTTTTCTGAACTTCTTAATTATGGGCAATTTGCTTTCTCCTGCCACCCAGATCATTAAGCTGGCTGATTTATTTAGAATGAGCCTTTTGGCCTTTTGAATATAGGAAAAAACCTATTAAACAGTATGACTCAGGCACGTACCATAATTTTTCCAGCAACAAAACAAAAGGTCAAAGGCTGAGTTTAGAACTGACAGGTTAGCTGTGCTGTAAATCAATACCAGCCTTTGTTGACCACAGCGATCACTTTATGGATAAAGGTCAAATCATTTAGAAGGTTCAAAGAATACTAATGAAACCTCGTGCCTAAATTCTTCTGTTTTTCCACACTCCCAAAATATACTTCTGCTATATTAGTCCTTTACTGAACAGAAAAATGAAATGATAAACTGTAAATCATTCAGTTACCAGTCATAAATGGGAGAGAGACAGAAATCATCATCCATAAACTCCAAACGTTCCCGACACCAGAAATTAAGAGGATGATGCCTTTCCCCGCTGGCCTAAGAGAGTGATTACTAGCGCTGTGCTAGTGCTGTAAAATAACACTTAATTTGGAATTCACCGTGAGACTACTAATTGGGTCAATAGCCAGAAAGTGAAAGTCGGCAGTGACAGTCTGCCACTCAAGCATGCTTTTGCTATCCACTTAGAGAAATTTTATGCGTCTGCAAGGAGCCACTAGCAACGGGATGCAGCTGCAATTACGCGAGGAGAAGCGACGACTGGAGCAATACTAGCTGAACCTCTATGGAAGGATGTGGGGTCTTTACACTGCAAACCCTTCTGGTACCCAGATAATGTTTTCTATAGCGCTGACTCCCTGATCGTCCCACCACAAAGCAGTGCTCTGAGCCAGGTCAAACAGGAGAAAGTTCAGGGCTAGGCTAGAAGACAGCATTTATTTTGAAAATAGAAGCATCTCAATGCTTCTAGAGGAGCTCTATCCCTTGTGAGACAGAAACATGTTCATTGCCTGCAGATCTTTTGGAACAAACACATCTTATCTTGAGATAAATTGCTGCAAATAATTAGATAAAATTAAACTATAAAACATTTAATTACATAACCTTCAGAGAGTCATCACTGGTTCTTCTCCTATCAGAACAAATTCTGTAACTGGCGTTTCCAGTGTTTACCTTGTGAATGCACTCAGAAAAGCAGTGCCTTGTTTGATCATTTCTTTTTATCTATTAAAGTTTTATTGGTTTCAACAATTTTTTGCTACTGACTTAGCATTCTGATTAGCTATCACTCAGCTTCTTCCCTATTGACAGATTCCTATTAGAGAGACTGGAAGCCACTTTGTCACTACACTGCAGGGGGGAGAGAGGCTTTCCCCTGTATTTCGTCAGCTTGGCAATCACAGATGTAGGATTCAGAAAAAGAGACAAATGCTTTTCTCTCAGTTTTGATGAAGGTCAGCAGCAGGAATTTGTCCCTTCCTGGCAAGTCCCGTACTATTACTATTTTACACTTCGCTGGAGTCAGTCAAGAAAGGTTAAAAAGTCTGAGGCTCCCTCTGAGGTCAGAAACATCAAGCAGCAAGTAACGCCCCTGTAAGTGCATGGTCTTACCATGAGGTCTCAAAAGCTCTCCTCCCACTGCTTTGCTATTGTTAAATGCATTTCTCCCCATTATGTCAGTGTAACCTATAAATGTTTGCGTATCTTTCTGAAATGTTATTGTCTCTTTATAGCAAAACCGTGTCTGAAATACAATTCTGCGTGCAACCTGATTCAAAGGTCATACCCTTATACGCAAATATCAAAAAGATTTAAACAAACCTCTTAAGCTCAGTCCATACGTGTCATATGCCCTGATGGAATCACTGCATTTTTTACCTTGTTTGAAAAACAGCAACAAAGTTCCTAAACTGGCTGTAGGATGGGTCTGTCAGTTCATGGCAGACATCATGCATAGATTACCTTAAAAAGGAAACATTCATTTAAAATGGACAGGCACTATTTAAAAAAGAAGAAGGGGGAAAAAAAAAAAAATCTTCCTGCGGTTTTCCAAAAGCATTCCAAAGAGGTTACTTACATCGCTTTGAAATTGGTTTGAGTTATGGGAAGGCCACAGCCCAACACCGGCAGCTGAGAGCACAACAGAGATGAAAAGTTTTTTAGCTTCCAGATTCAAGAGGGAACACAGCTGCTACAGCTGGTCCTCTCAGATCTCAACACTTACTACAGCGATCGAGCAAGCGATAATGTTTTGTGTCTCGGTTTGAAGAATGCATTAATAAAAATAGTCCTTAAACAGAATGAAAAAACTCCAGAAATAATTGATCAAACACTAAGCTTTTAGCTCTGGAAATTGAAGTGGGCTGATTTTAGGGAAACTGGGTTCTGTTACATACTGAATTACCACCTCTGTATGAAACTGCCATCGGTGTGAGTCAGTACTAACTTTTGGTTTTTTTGAACAGGCATTTATGTTAACCCCACAAATGATTTTAATTGATATACAGCAGCATATATGTGAAATAATGATAGCAGTTTCTTGTAGAATGTTAGGAGGAAAAAAAAAAACTCAACAAAATTAATACCATTAAATACGGACCAAGGCAGATATAATGGGAGAGTGTGATATGAAGCACATGTTCAAAGAAAAACAGCAGTAATAACCTAAGTGGAAAGGACTGGAGATCTTTTAAGATCACTGTTCAACAGTGATTGTGTGAACAGTGACTCTTCAACAAATGACTGTGTTATACTTGTACATTCCCCTCTGGGAGCTTCATGAAAAAGCTGGGGGGTGGGGGAGAGAAAACACGTAACTATGGATTTTGGAGAAAATAAGCATCCTATTCCATACATGTAATTTCAACAACACTGCTCATTTTGGAACTTATCTACAAACAAGTACTGGTTTAAAACAAAATGGTAGCATGGTTACAGTTGTTTTTAAAGTATTCAAGTCTATTTAACCAACACGAAAATTCATATTATTTTAACTGAATTTATCCAGATCCTGGAACAGAAAATAACTTTATCACAGAATCTTTATCACAGAATCATAGATTAGTTTGGGTTGGAAGGGACCTTGAAGGTCATCTAGTCCAACCCCCCTGCAATGAGCCCTGTCAAACCTGACCTTGAATGTTTCCAGGGATGAGGCACCTACCGCCTCTCTGGGCCACCTGTTCCAGTGTTTCACCACTCTCATTATAAAAAATTTCTTCATTATATCTAGTCTAAATCTACCCTCTTTTAGCTAAAAGACAGTAGATGCTTAGTTAAAGCATAGAGGAAAGTACCAAAACAGAAACGCAAATTCAAATTTTCAGGCTCGGTTTAAAAATAAGGATTCAGTTCCTAACTGAGAACAATGCAAAGTGCTGAACATAAAACAATAATAATGATGACGAGACCAGTTCAATTTAGGTGTTTAAACATGAACAGAGCGACTTTGGGAATTTGCCTTCTGCAGTGTCGTATTCTTGGTCAGTGTACTGGTTTTGGCTGGGATGGAGTTAATTTTCTTCATAGCAGCTGGTATGGGGCTCTGTTTTGGATCTGTGACCAATACAGTGTTGATAACACAGGGACGTTTTAGCTGTTGCTGAGCCGTGCTTGCACAGTGCCAAGGCCTTTTCTGCTTCTCACCCTACCCCGCCAGCGAGTAGGCTGGGGGTGCACAAGAGGTTGGGAAGGGACACAGCCGGGACAGCTGACCCCAACTGACCAAAGGGATGTCCCAGACCAGCAAGAGTGGCTGGGTGCCTGCTGGGCTTAACCCACAACAGCCAGCAACTAAGTGTTTGTCAAAAAATAAACACCCTTTTCAAAAAAATAACACCAATGGCTTCTTCAGAAAACACCTGTAGTCACTGGTAGAATTATTTTGTACTGTGTTGCAGACAATTTAATGAAGGAGAATGTATTTCAAATGTGCTTTTTTTTTTTTTTTAATACCAAAAAAAAAAATCTTTTAAAGGAGCTTGGAAATTATTTTGGTATGGACATTTTTCGTTAAGAAAACTATCTAGCCATAATTAGAGAAAAACTTGAGGACTGAAATTCAACAGCTGTATTTGAAGGAAGATATAATGATATTCCATGAGACTTATCAGAAAATTATTTTTTCTTTCTTCAGTCATCTAAAATACAGCTTATGAAGCTGAAGATTCCTCTGCCATCAGCCAAACTAACAACATTTTCTTGTATCTTAAAATACCCCTAATAAGTTTTAAATGCTTAAATTTTTTTAATAATCTAATCACTGGCTATGATAAAAGGTATCCTTCAAGACTTTATTCATAAATCCCCTCTCTTTCCCAATAGTGAAAAAAGTTGAAGACAAACAACCACTTGTATCAAAGTAGTCATGGTTCTATTAAGTTAGCTAAACCACACAGGCAGCTGGAAATCAATATCAACTAAAAGCTGCAAGTCAGTATGCATGAAAATACACATTTAGACAGTCAAAAATCCAGAACTACTTACTGACAATTTGCTTATTAACTGTAACACGATCAGTGTTGGTTTATGTCACAGGATGGATAACGGAATTTTACAAAATCATCACTCTTGGTTCATGATAATTAATTAAAAGAGTAAACAAATGAAAAGTCCTTCTCCACAGTAAAGTCCTTCTCATTTAAGAACCACCAAGCAACAGATATGGCATAAACTACTGTTATAACACAAAGAAACTTCATATGTTTAATTATGTACCACACACGTAAGTCGTAAGTTACATTTTGATTGAATATCCTGAAGAAATGTGTCTTGTCTGAAATGAATCCAATCGTGTTTTTTCTCCATAAAGCAGGCTTTAAAATAAACAGAAATTAACCTTTTTTTCTTTTCTGTTACTGAATTATGTATTTTTTTTTAAAAAAAAAGGCAGAATCTTTGTATCTATAAAAGGATTTTGTACGTTTCATTGCAGATGCTCAAGAAATTAACTTCACAGAGAAGTTAGTGATAAATAATTATTATATACATTGAAATGCAGGTGCAAACGCTTGAAGCTTTTGTTTCTGTAGACTGGGAAGTGATTCATTTTAATGTTGCTGGTTTTAGCCTATATTTGGAAAATGGACTTCAGACAAGCAGTTTTCAGAGCTTTCAGACACATGCACTATTATAAGAGGTAGTCAGAAAAAAAATGCACAACCTTACTTAGAAATGCAGACATAGGAGATAAATATTAATTTGTTTACAGTAGGATTCTGGACCTAATTAAGTCAACAATTGGCTATGGTGGGCCTAGAATTTCTTTCTAATCTTCAACATTATATTTCTTTCTAAGCTAGCAACTGGCTCCCATATTTTGGACTCCCTCACTTCAGGCTTTAGACGCTTCCTGTATCACTATGAGCAGCACTGCTGGTACTTCAGTAGAAAAGACAAAGCCTTCACTAAAGTGGATTCATCACATTCAGCAGTCTGTAAAGAAGTACCATTTCATTTATTTCAGTTGTTATATATAGCAAATGGTGCAAACATCTAAGCAGAGATCATGAAGCATCACCTACAGCCTGAAAGAAGACATAATATCACAGAAGCCAGAGCAAAGCAGGTCCTACAGACAAGAGGACATCTGGCCTTGACAGGCAGAAAGCTGGGGAAGCCCGTGAAAGCTTCATTTCCCATAGGATGCATGTGCAGTTCATGCTGCTCATGTTGTAACTCCCCTGGAGGTATACTAGACTTCAGAAAAAAACTAGCAAAAGACTATCATGAAAAGCGCAGATCACACCCAACAGCTCTTTAGTCTTCCTACAGAAGACTGCTACTCTACTCTAGTTTTGTATTTAGTTAAAACCTACATTTTCAGTAGCGGCCACCCTTGGTTCTCACTACTCATATTCCTGGCCAGCCAGGGATCCCATTATAGAACATTATTATGGTGAGAGATATTCATGAAAATTAGAAATAAAAATCATTTTTCAATGCCATACATTGTATTGTACATCCAGACACAGCTTCAAATCTCAGATGAGGAATAAATATTGAAAAAAGTCTTTTAATTCAGGGGGCTAGAATATTAACATGTCATAACCTTAATAATTCCTTTGAAAATCTGGCATTAAAATACTACCCCTTAAATGTCCAGCAGTGAAGCAGGTTTGAAAAAATTACCATTGAAATTTTTCTGCCTTACCAGAAATAACTATATATTCCTCTGCAAATCAAGGGTAGCAGCAGCAGGTAATTCCATTTGGCTACTGAACATTAAATGTGATATTTTCACTTACGAATGCTTCGAGACAATTCCATTACCTCCTTTCTTGAGAACTGACATTTTGGATACATCCAACAGTTGACTGCTACAACTGCAGTAAGAATACTTAGCGTTTAGAACCAAAACAAAATCTCCATGACTTCAATGAAAGCATTGGTAGACAAAATAAAACAGAAATACTCTTTCACTTTCTCAATCCTTACTTAGATCTATTTATATTCATCTATTACATTATTATTAGATCTTTTCAACAAAAGTTAAAATTTCCAAAATAAAGCGCCTAATCTTCCTAAGCCTAAAATAACTGAAAACAATGAGGTCAGAGAATATGACAGTGAAATTCATATGGTTTTGAGTGTCAAACAAGCCAGAAAAATTACAACTTCCCAAGATTTGGTAAAATTGTCTGTGAAACTTTAGATGAAACAATGAAAAGAACTAGTCTAAAAGGATGTTATTTAATTTACTCAGAACTCAGAAATTAGTATCAGCCAATTTTAAGAAAAAGATCCTATTAGTAACACATTTATTGGAATTTTAGGTCAGAATTACATATCCATGAGGCACTATCAGAAAAATGACGAGAGCTCATATCATTTCTATTAAGACCAAAAGCACAGCTCTACTGAAGATTTTGTAAGTGAGAACACTCAGGGCATTTTCTTGAATGGTTTTATACTTTTCCAGTTAAAATATACAGCTATTTCTGACTTCACTAGATAAGGCCTTTGCGATTCAAGCACTTTTTCAAGAAGTGTTAGACTAACTTTCAATGTTCCTTTGGGATTCACAAGAGATTCAAATTCACCTCTCCTACATCTTGCAGTGTTGCTTCCTGAGCAAGCAGTCTAATAGGCTACCACGTAAAAAAAAAAAAAAGGCAGTAAAATGAAAATTGGCTTTTACAGCCATTATCTTTCTAAAATGAGGGTCACTACCGATAAAGCTGACACACTTTAGAACTCATCCCGCATAAAGGAGATAATTGTGAGAACCAAACTTTTCAGACAGCATAGCAACATTTAGTTTGTACGTTCCAAGCAGCTGTAGGCGTGAATTCAAAATGAGATGCTCACCTTAGCTGGGACAGTGGTAATTGCGAGTCCCCAGAACAATAAAAAAGTAGACAGCTGATAAAAGCATGAGCTACCAGCAACTTGACAGAGCCTTTTTGAAATCTTTATTTGGGTTAAGAACAAAAATTCTGCTGAAATTTTGTAGCTCTGGCTCTTAAACATCACCTGTACAATTTAAGTAATTGTTTTAAAATACTTGTACTTCTTTCGTTTTGGTAAACGTAAGCAGGATATTAATTAAAACTGCAACATCACCATCAGCTACACCACAGAATTTGTAAGCATTCTCTCTATAAAGTTAAGAAAAAACTTCAAGCTTCACTATTGCTTATACAGAATCTTGTGGGCAGCAGTAAAACTGTAAATAAGTATGCCAATGCCACACTGCTGCTGAGTCAAATGCCTGAAAATAAATCCAAGCATTAAGAAAGTCAGGAAATACCATTATTTGTGGAGAAATATGACCTAAAATCTGGCGTTATTGTGGGCGACCATGACCATAAACTTGAGACTGGGTGGGAAAAAAAGTCATGGACTAGGAGATCGAGATGAATAGCAGACACAAAACTTTGTCTTCCTTCTTTATTTCTCAAGAGGCTTTGCCATGGGAAAGCTCCTTCTCATCTCACCCTCAGTGTCAAAAGACAAATACTGGCTAAAACCAAATCTATGAAGTGCTGAACACGGATCTGATCAATACTAGATGCCAAACTTAACAACTGGTATCACAAGGATATTGGGCTTTGCATGAGGTTACGGCCTTCAGACTTTTGTCTACCATGTTTTGCAGATCTCACAGTAAAATTACACTTTTTCTTCAAACCAAGCAGACTGTTCTCCAAGTGGATGATCTCAGTGTTTCTTTTCTAAGAGAATTTGTTAAAATAACAGTCTCTAATAAACTGATGTAGACCGAAGTTTAACAAACTAATGGAGAAGTACTTGAATTCAAGTCAATACTAAAGGTGGTACAGGTATTGACTTTATTGTATTTTTGCTTGTGTTCATACAAAAACTGCTAACCCTAACCAGACTGCAAAAGCAAGTGAATAATGGGATAAGCCAATTTATCATAGACCTTATCACTGCATTCCAAATATGTGCATTAAGAGAAGAAAAATAAAAAGCTTCAAATGAGATGTTAGGACAAAGGTAGAATTAAAGTAATTACATGTCAGACAGACTTTTACATTAAGTACCCCTTACTTTTTTCTTTTTTTTTTTTTTCCCTTTGAAAAGCTTACAATATTGAGATATTCTAAACATGTGGAATTCCAGCTCCATTTCCAGGCCACACAGAATCCATCTGAAATACCAGACATTTGAAAATGTCATCTCTAAAAGAAAGTTACATAAAGAACTAAATACAAGATAATCTCACTGGTTAACATCTGGTATCTGTAACTACTTTTTTCCCAAGTAAGTTCTACACCAAAAACTACAACACTAAACAGGTATCTTTCTTTCTTAACTAAGTACTTCTTATAAATATTACTATTAACTCACAAATGTTCTGCATTATACATAACGTGAGTCTAAAGCTTATTCCTATGGTTCCAACGGCCTTTCTGCAAATCAGTGAAGGATTTTAATTTGGTGCAAGAAGCTGGCAAATGAAACACCACTTCTGGTAGGCAGTCAAACTTTTTCATGCTTTCTACCAATTTGCAGCCACTCCTGAAGCCATTTCAGGTTCTTGTTTAGAACTATGTCACATTTATATTTAAGATAAGTGTTTTAGTATGTTTTAAGGAAGGTTGAAAAGGTCATTTATCAAAACACTGTTTTCCACTCAAAATATATTTGGCTGACTCAGTCATTTCCAATTAAATCACATTCATTAGCACTCTGAATATTCCCTTTTTCAACTGTTATTTTCATTTTTGTTCTACAAAGAATATTTTTAAAATATCATTAAGGCTGTAAATGATGCAGTAAGCATTTTTCAGCACACTAACAACAGAACAACCTATGTATGTTTTCAAAGGAAATGAATTCCGAGAGAAAAATATATATATAAGATATCCAAAAGTCACCAAAATTAATTGCAATACTATGGCTCAGGTGCCTGACTTCAACCCTGGAAAATGCAAATATTTTGTCTTATATCTCATTTTATTTGCCTTCCTTTCAACAATCCTCTGACAATGACTGCAGCTATTCAATGGAAGTCTGCAAATGAGCATTTTCTGTTCACTCATATACAATCAAAAGTTTATCATCGTCTAAATAAACTGCATGCTTTCACTAGAGATAATGAAACTATCATTAATTTCAATCAACAACTTTTAATCACATAGAGCTACACTTATTTCATAACTTGTCTGCAATTTCAAAAGCACTTATCACTGTCCTAATTTGTATATATTTTTAGACCTCAGTCCTGTAAAGTTTTATGCACTAGAAACATGTTCCACTGTTGATTTTTAATTTCCTTAGAAAGAAGCAACCACTTGTATTTTAAGTTCGTAATATGTACTTAAAACTCTGAAATGGAATCAAATTATAGTGGAATGTATTCCAGTTTTTTTAAAGTTAAAGTAAATTCAGTAAACTATTTTTAGTGGGTTTTCAGTTTAAAATATTTAGAAGGTCTATTACTTCTTTTCTTGGCTTCAGATGATAAGAACGTAGACATGGAGACCACGGCTGCTTTTGGCTACCCACAGAAATAATGACCAATGGTTTAATGCGGACCCTGAAATGTACAGAATAGGCATTCTTGTAAATTCAAACAAGAAAATCACTTAAAGAATCAGATATGCATTGCCATTTCTCAGCCTGAAAAATCTAGCTGCTGATACGATGATACACCAGTGTCAGCAGCTGGCCCACAAGGCTAAGGTAGCCATCTCCTCCTACCTGTGGAGGAAATAAACTCACAGCCGCCTCTTGAAAAACCAAGTTTACTCCTTTGTTATTTAAAGGCAGGCTCTTTTTCCATCCAGGTACTCTCTAGTGATAGCCAAGGACCCTGGATCTCATAGATCCACAAGTTAAGTGACTACAATTGCCCTTAACAAGGCAAACACATTAATTTATTATGGTTAATATAAACCATTGGGACTTGTGTACAACCTATTAAACATTCACAAGATGAGAGTGATTTTGTGTTATCAAAATAAATGTTCCATTTATATTAACAAAAAAATTAGCATTCATATAGAACTATTATAGATATTTAAAAAGAAGATAGTGAAAGTTTGATCGTACTCCTTTGAAGTACATAAGTACTGTTTTGCTAATAAGCAAAAAGAGCGAGCAGAAACAGAACTGAATTTGGACATGTTGTTTCTTCTAAACTATTTTATACCTCAGCTGAAATTCAGCCCTGTGAAGCACCACAGTTCAAACAGGTGAACGTAACCATACAGGATTAACCACTTAAAGCAAACACTGGAAGACTAGAGAAACATTATGTGAATATTTCAGCAAAACGAGTCTGACCGTCTCTCATAATTATCCGTACAACTCAATCAGATAAGAAGATAGAACCTGCATTGTTTAGCAAAAGTTCTTATACTCTTTGCTTCGGACTTGTAAAATAACGCAACTCATCTATTTTAATTTCACAAAAAAATGTAGGTAGCATTAACCTAAGGTATTTAAGGGATTTTATTTCTTAAAGATTATTTTGTATAGTATTAAAATTTTAAAATTACATAATTTTAAATTATAGACCATTCATACATAGTCATATAGCAGATATTATTATCAAAAGACGTAAAGACCAAAGTCCTTATTATATTGCAACCACATCAAGGGAAAGAGAAAGCAAAAAAAGATTTTTTTTTTTTTTTTTTTTAAAAAAAAGGAAGGGTTTGCTGTCTGTGGGGCAAATGGGTGCAGATTTAAAGAGTAAAATTGGGGAGGAAGGAAGACATGGCAAAACAGAGAGTGGTTCAACGGAACACAAGGAGAAGGTGAGAGGGAAAGTAAATCTTGCCAAGAAAAGGGATGGCCACTAAACAGACCTAGAAAAAATGACAGGACATGTGTTTAGAAATTAGGTAATAGGCATGGAAAGAAACCATGGGACTACAATGTCACCTGTTCCCTGACAGGGGACAGGAGACAGCTGGAAGAAAGCAGAAGAGCTATCTGTTCTTGATAAAAGACTGAAAGCTAATTTTCTCTTTGGCTGTGAGACAATCACACAGAAATTACAAGTAACATCTCTTCTCTCCTAAAAAGCACACTAATGTGATTAACCTGTAAAATTTTAAAAGAAATCCAAATCAAACCAAACATAGTTGAGAATAACTCGGATATTGAGTACTCTCCTACATTAGAGTAACAAATTTTAATTTTTTAGAATTTGCAGCTCAGAGTAATAGCAATTGAGCTCTATGGCTTACATTTATCGTGTATAGGAGAAAAAGTGCTTGTACTGATTTGAAAAGAGCGCTAAGTGAAAGTTATAGCACTTTCATTAAACCATGTCATGGCTATTGTCCAAAAGGACTTGAGCACTGCTCTTATCTCTAATTTAAATATAACATTTGATTCTCTGTATCTGTCAATTTAGAAAGGATATGACTTCTGAAGTATCAAAGGATACCGCAACGAGAAAATGCATTACAGTTCAGAGCAGAAACAACTGCCAAAGAGCCGTCCTGCAGTTCATCATCTCAGAGTTAATATGTTGTCATTCCAGCAGCAGCATACAGTGAGCATGCTTGCAAAAAATAAACCAGGCAAAAAATACTACAGGAAACAAATGACAGTTGACAACATAATTTTCTTTTATATACATATATGAGAGAGAGCAGGAAAGATGGAAAGACACAACAAGAGAGTTAACATCCTAAGAAAAAGAAGGGGACTCCATATATTTTGCTTAACATTCATGATAATTTTTCCTAGAAGGCAGTCTCAGTCTTACAACTGATTTGTGGAGTTTTGCCAAGCACTAATGAGGCAAAACTTTCACTCATTGGGATACTGTTCTTTTTTGGTTAAAAAGAAATAGAAAACTGAAAAGCAGTCAAAAAATCTGTTCCTCCAGCCGGTCTTCAGCAACTTCTCCACTGCAGGACACATCAGGGTGGACTTTGCCATAATATGCAACAATTTTGTATGCAAAGCACCTCATGTGCCTACAAAGTATTAGGCTATATCTTGAATTACACAGAATCAATCAGGTTGGAAGAGACCTCTGGGATCATCGAGTCCAACCGTTGCCCTGACACCACCCTGTCAACTAGACCAGGGCACTAAGTGCCATGTCCAGTCTTTTCTTAAACACATCCAGAGATGGTGACTCCACCACCTCCCTGGGCAGCCCATTCCAATGTCTAATAACCCTTTCTGAGAAGAAATTCTTCCTAATGTCCCACCTGAACCTCCCCTGGCGAAGCTTGAGGCTGTGTCCTCTTGTCCTATCGCTAGTTGCCCAGGAGAAGAGGCCGACTCCCACTTCAGTACAACCTCCCTTCAGGTAGAAGGGTAATTACTAGTAATTATTACTAGTAAAGGTATTATTACTAGTAATTATTTTCTGTAAAAACATATTTCATAAGATTATAATGTTGCACAAGAATCTTTTATAATGGTGTAAATATTTGAACCTGAAGATGCCTTTATGTTGCATAAAAGTACAATGGAATTGCTACAAAAGCGAACTGGCCTACCAGCATGAAGTGGGGCCCTCTCTCCACGCAAGACCTACAGTCCTCTAAGGTTCAAAATGGGTAAAGGCCATTTATCCTGCTACTAAAATGTTCCGCTCATTTACAGATCAGTGATTTTACACAAAGTATTGGAAGTCAAATCACACAACATTATGGATGTGCACAGAAACTTCAAGACTAACTCCATGATTGCCTGGAGAACTCCTCCTCCATCCAGGAACTGGTTAGAAAGAAATGTTGCAATATTTACATTTGCTGAGATGATGAAAGAGCAGTGAGGGTTGATGGAGTATACGACTTTGGAATTTAGACTGTGATTTAGTGGATTTTGCATGAACAAAGCATTCTGAAATCAACGCCTGCCACATGGATCACTGGTGATTCAGAAAATATTTCAGTGGAAAAGATACACACATAGGCCCTTGTTAGCATTTTGGCAACAGATCATTGCAGTTTTTCTGCCAGACGCGCAGAAGCTGAACTGGCACAACATCATGCTACACACTGTACATCCTGCACGTATCTTTCAGCTGTGATTGCTCTGGTGTAACAAATGGCATCTGAGAACCTATAAATATCAGTAAACAGTTCCAGCCGACTAAGAGCTTCTCTCTCTCTTTAATTTGGCATTTCGTACAAATAACATCAGGCCATTTCTGCTGTTCTGAACAGAGAGTATCTGTTTTCAGGAAAGACAGACAGAAAGAGATTTAAAAAAAAAAAAGGGAAAAAAAGAGACACAATTCAAAAAGAGAAAGATGTACAGCTTGCTTTTTCTGAAACCACTCAATATATGCAGAATGCAACTCCTGCACAATAGCTTTACACATGTAACTGAGTGATTGAGTACAACTAGGATAAAACAGACGCTTGACTTGTTGCCGCTACTTCCAGGCAGAAAACATTAACAGCCACACACTCTCCATACGCTGCTAGGAAGTCCGGGCAAGACCTGTGACAAACCCTCTACTTCTTTACGACATACTTTCATTTTTGTCTGCGTTGCCGTTGCAAGCCCAGCAGCATGTATATAAGAAGTCTAAATCTTCTTCCATCCAGTGCTCAAGCTCATAAAGTGTCACAAAATATTTCCAAATGGAGAAAGTGGAAAGGGCAAGGTTCATAATAGGATTTACAGAACAAAACATCTCTTTCACTCACTGTAACTTGGGAGAACACTTACACTAAAAGAAGAAAAAAAAAACAAAACCCAAATAAACAGTGGAAGAAGTTCAGTCATCTGACTGCCCTAAAAGCTGTTAAACAAACCCGATAAAGCTAACCTATTAATCCTCCAGCAGGACTACTGTAGAAATAATAATTTATGCAACCCCCACGGTTACTCTGATGTCTTTATCTGTGGAAGTGCAGTGACCCCTAAACGTCTTTGACCTACTAAGTGCTAACAGATCAAACACTCAACAGCTTTTAATATATTTTAAGATTTGAGTCCTTCTAATCAGATGCTGACTCTTGAGTTCTCCAGCAATGAATATTTCATAATATTCAGCCAAATACTGTTAGAATCGGAAAGTATCAACTCCTGTGGATTATATGCATTATATTTTCTGCATACAATTATAATAATTTTGTTTCCTACATTCGTATCATTTGGCAATATCAAGTGATTGAAGGGAATAAGACCAGTCAGGGTAATAATACTTAAATAATAAATCTCTATGAAGAATATATGGAAATTTTTAGTCTATAGCATGACATACACTTATTTCTTAAGCAATATTTCTTTATACCTGAAAGGTACACTTGATCTATTTCATTCAGAAGTTTATACTGACAGGAAGTATAAAATGAAAATGTTGAAGTTTTTTCACTGAAATTCCTTGTCCGTATGTTTAACGTACTGGCAAGGAAATACATTATTCTTAACACAGCTCGAGATGTGGCATAATTTTACAAAACTAAGACATTTAATTGTAAATTGACCTATTCTACTGTATTAAAATGAAAAAAAAAAGATTTAGTAGTGCAATCAAACAAAAGCAGAGGGGAAAGGAATGGTAAAGATTATCCAATACAAAAAAATAATGACTGTAAAAGAGATTATTTTCCTAGGCTGTTGTCTTCAATTATCAAAGCAAAAGTAACAGGATGAATCTAACCAAGGATAGTAATCATTTTAAGTTCTGTAAAATACTTATTCACATTAATATTCAGTTCTGCAGGTTTCCTTCATATGATGACCAAGGGTTTATAAGGGCTTCATAAGGAAGAATAAAGAAAAGATCACGACAAAGGTTCATTAGAAGCCACTAAAATCTGTTCTGAAGAGAAAGACTGCCATTCACCGCAGTAAACTCTTCTAAACTCACCCTAGCAGATCATCCCTCCTTTGGTTCACTTTTACTGTCACGGGAGGTACAATGTTATTTCAAACTTGTCTCTACCTGGCAGAAATTAAATGTTAATAATGTTTAATTACTCATTTTCCAGTTAATCGACTAATTGAATGCAAAAATACTACACTAAGTAAAATTTTCCGAACATACATAGTTAATAATTCCACAGTATTCAAACTAGGGATTGAGAAGGCAAACATAATTTGCAATGTGTGCCAGTAAGTAGCTTACCTTCTCATGAACTCAGATTTGATGATTGTTTTGTTAGTTTTTCAAGCCAAAAATTGCTTGTACTTCAGCAGTTTGCCAGAGGGAAAACAAACTCTAGTATCTTAGGAAGTAAAACTGAAGAACAAGCAAGCTCATATTTGAACGAAACAATTATACAATGTCACTAAGATGAGTTAACAATAAATAATCAATCCTCTTTAAAGATGCATTACTGCTCTCTCATTTTTATTATGGAAAACACATTAGCTCTTGAACATTTTATTAAATTATTTTTGTCCAAGCAAATTTTAATCATACAGCTTAAAACGGAAAAAAGAGCTTGAACTTTGGGGTTTGTTTCCCTTCCACACACAGTAGTAGGATTATGAAAAATTTACATATTTTGTATGTAATTTTACATTTATCCTTAATGTCTCGTCTTGCTGAAATAAAACTAACTGCCCGCATTCACTCACAAGAGCTGTCAAAGAGGAAAGCTGTTAAAGAAGAAAGCCTTCAGCACATGATTTACCATACGTACCTCACATTGTGACTTGCATTGAACAGGCTCACAGGCTCCACTGAACCTCCTTCACCCTAAGCATAGAAATAGTGTCCCAGAAGAAAAGAAACAGATAGCAGTAGCCGTACCCTCTCCTTCCAATGTACAGAATAAGCACTGCTTGGAAGCCAGAAGAGGAACTTGCGTTTTGATCTTTTGCTGAAGAATCCTCTCTCCAAAACCCGGATTTATAACCATTTTCAAACCAGTAAAGTTTTCCCAACTTGTATTACAGGAACTAGTACTCTCTAGTTCCTATGATGGGAGCATCTTCTGCATTTTTGGGATTTATATGGAGTGAGAAAACAGCAGGAAGCACAAATAAGTAAGTCCTTTGAGATCTATATCTGAACAACGGTTACACATTCACAGGAATTCAATGATAATACAGTTAGTGTAAGAAAACCAGCAATGTGAAAAGTGGCCCGTAAAGTTGATAGTGATTTCCACAGCTATCTACTCAACGCTTCACATTCTCTATGTTCAAAACACAAACTTATTTTTACTTGTTATTGTTTAATTAAAACAGAGATTTTCCAACTAAACATAGCCAGTTGCACGGGAAGATTTTCTAAGGCAAAAGGGGAACTTTCAATTAAAACCAGTAGGCATGTAAGTGCAGCCTCCACTTGTGCATTTGAAAGTATCACTCCAGTAAAGCCCTGACAAAAATAAATGTGAAATACTTCTGAACGTTGCTGTTCACCGCTGTGAAGAAGGGAAATTATAAATTTCATGAACGCTCAAATGCAATGACTCTCACACTAACCTAAAGGAAGTCTGGAAAAGTGTAATGGCTACTGAGCGGAGTGCCACCCTTCACTGAGGACAACTGCCCACCTGGTGAATGGCAGGGAGAGACTGTTGCAGGGCTGTGGGCTGCAATACCTCTCACTCACGAAAGTTGCCATCACTGTCTGCAGACTTCCAAGACATTTTGGATTGGTATAAATAGAGGTGGAGGAATAAAAGCCAAAAGGAGGAAAACAGAACACAAGGAAGTCTTGTGTTCAGCAAATTTCCTAGGCTGTTGTTTTATCAACTATGTCCTTAGCTAGACAGAAAGAAAGAACAATAAGATTTGAAACCAGCAGTACATCACATATGGCATTATTCTACTTATTACAGGTATTGAATCAGTTTTAGATTTACTGGACGGGAGGCAGAAAAAAATTCCCTTCCAGATTGCCTTCCCAGGAGGTATGTATGCCAAGGACTATGAACAATGAACGGAAAAGCATACCAACGGAGGAGAAACCAAGATAATTTCAGCAAGCCAAGGACAAAGGGCAGGGTGTCAAGCAAGATAAAAACTAAAATACATTTGTGCAAAAACTCTCTCTTGCCATATTAAGTAGCGATTACATCTTGGCAACGTTCACGTGCAGAAACGAGACTGTTTACAGCAAGAAAAATTACACTGTCCAGTTCAAAAACAAGGCAAACTTATAAAGTTCTGGTTAAAAGGAAGCTGTTTTGTTCTGGCTCATTCGAGATGGGCAGCTGGCAGGAGACTAAACTGATGTCTCTTCAAATATTTTAATGCAGAAAATATTTTTTTGGACTTGAAAGAATGTACTTTCCAAACCCTGGAAAAAATGGCTTTTCCTCTAGATGAAAGGGGCAAAGCTTAGAATAGAGTAATAGACTTGAAATATTTGGCTTTTCTGTCCGACAAGCAGATGTTTTCTAAAGTATTGCTAGGGTGTAAAAGACAGTCTGGTGAGTGCTAGCATCACACACAAGCGGTTGAACCTGTAATCTTAGCCAAACATCTTATAGCGAGTCACAGAAAGTGGTATGACAGAATTCCAGAGCACAATACAAAAACCTTCAGTTTTTTCTATGTACTAAATCTCATCCAATATCCAAACTTGTATCCCATTTAAAAGCGGGTAAAACAAAGAATACCTATCATTTATAGCACCTCTACTCAGTAAAGACTTTTGACTCTGCTACTTTAACGTGAAGAATTATATTGAAATAAGACGCATCACAAAAAGATTGTTGAGACTGTATGTGAAGCAATGCCTTTTGAGAAAAAGTATAAAATACTTTTTATAACTACTTTTTTGTAACTTCACAGTAATCACATTTCTTTTGTGTTGTTGATTACTCCCCATGATGTGGAAATAACAGCCTGCATTCTCAGTGCTTATGTGCTAATATAAGTTTCTTCCAAAAATACACTCAGCTATTATTGACACAAGCATTTAACCTTTAGGAAACAAACTCGGATCTTTATCTGTAGTAAATGGTATTAATTCACTGAGAACCAAATTTGCACAAACTATGACTCTGAAATAACTAAGAAAGATAAAAGGTAAATACTACTTGTATTGGTCTCCAAGTTGAAGTACTGTTGAAATAGGCTTTAAAATAATTTAAATAACATAGAAAACAGAAAAAAAAAAGAAAAAATCATCTATGACACTAAATGAGACGCATCTTTAGTAAATGAAAATTATTTAACTGTATTAAATGAAATCACAAACATCTAATTCAACATTTTGGAGATATCTTTCAAGAAAGGCCCATGGTACAGATTTGGAGAGCTTCAGTGTCCTCTTACTTATCCCGATTTTGCAGCAAACACAATAGAACTTTTCTCTGTTGTTTTAGTAAGAAATAAAAATCATATATATTTCAGGTTAATTAACAGAGTCTAGAAAAGTGATCCAAACTATTATGTGCTTTGTCTTTCATATAATTTTTTTAAAATTTTCATAGAATAGACTACCAGGCCGGAAGGGACCTCAAGGATCATCTGGTCCAACCTTTCTTGGCAAAAAAAAAAAAAAAAAAAATCCTGCTATAATTTTATAATTTATAATTTATAATTTTTCTCCCCCCACTGGAAGATAAACATGAAATGCCTTCATCTGACATTCAGCATAAGTGAAACCTTTCAGATACGAATAGATACTGTTCAGATTTTCCTCTTCATTTCAGTAGGTGATGACAAGTCAGACGGAAAGCAATTGCAGTAAGTCGCACACATGCTGGAATTACAACCCAGCTCAGTTTTATTGTACTTCAGGGCCTGCAGCGTTTACACCGTACCATCAATTTTCTGTTATTGTAATATCATTATCAAAATTCAAAACACAACATTGAGGTTCTTCAGACATGAATGCTACTCAACCTAAACAGTAATACTTTGCGGTATATTTTTATAACAAACCTAAGCAGTAAAAACATAATAAGATCTTGAGGTAACTTCTTTATTCTTCAGAAGACGAAGTTGTTTCTCTCTTGGATGAGATCAACACATCCAGAAAGAACAAGCTGAGCCAAATGAAAAACTGGCAAGGAAGCTTAAAGGACATAAATTTAGTAGCGGCGAAGAATGCTTATTCTCAATTTGAGAGTATATGCACAGGTGCATGGGCACACACATACAAAAGACCTTTTCTTTATTAGGCTCGTGCTTTATTTTCCAGCCTCAAAGCGGGCACCTCGCTAACTAACAGACTGAGAAGCCATCACATCAAGATAAAATGTCTCTAGCTTGTCCAACCAAATATTGCATACACTCTGAATTGCCAGAAAATGGTTTCTGCAAGATGAAAGTCTATCTGAAATTGCTAGTTGAAAACTCTATGTCACGCTCAGTGAGCAGACAAAAAATACTGAACATGCTGGAAAATGAGCGCATTCAGCTCTATCTTCCCTGCATTATTTTACATAAATATTGGATTTGGGATTTTGACAGTGCTTATTTGTGGCTTTTTGACAAAAAAAAAGTCCTTAAGTTGAGGGAAGCATGGGAGACATGGACAAAACCACGCATTTGCTCCTATAAACAAGAATCCACTATTTGAATGCAAAGCATTAGCCAGGAAAAGGAGACATCAGATGCTCATGGGATTATTTCATACCATAGCATCTTCCAGACTTCACCCAATTCCTTGCTAGGAAAGTTTTTACAGTTCAATAATGAGAAACGGCCTATCTACTTGGCCCAAGATCAGTGACAGTCAGGTGCCGAGCGCCCTACGAACAGAGCTACAGGAACCTAAATATTCATATAGGCATGAATGCTGATTAGGTGGCAGCACACTTTCAGAAGTATTTTTGCCCAACTTAGATAATTACCCACTCATCTAAATGCCCGCTAATGTATTTCAGAAGTCACACAAGCCATGTATCCATGTATAGCAGGAGGCCCCTAAGTGTCTTAAAATACCCCAACCTTCCACCTTAAAGTTCACCTTTGTAAAGCAAGCGTCTGTGAAATTCCATGGTTACTCTTTCAGAAATGTACGTATCAAAAATGCTCCATTTACAGGGATAAATACAAACCAACCAACCTAATGACTCGAGCTACAAAATCAAACTAAAATCTAACATCCAAGCTCTAGATTCTCCACCTTGCATACACCAAAGTTTTCAAATCTTTTTTTTCTTCCCTCAGTGATAACTGTACAACTCTACTGACCACAAAAGCTTGCCCTTGTGACGCTGCGAACAGCAACCTTGACATCAGTGATGTTAACTAATTAAAATTCATGTTAATCTTGCTGGCCAAAACCAACATAACTCTGACATACCAGCTCCACAATCTACAAAGTAGATTTGAAAAGACAAGTCCATTTTTCTGTGAGTAAGGACGTACACAAGTTCTGTGATGTACTGAGACTCAAAACTCTAAGAAGTTGATAAAAGCAGTATATAGGAAAAGCTACTTTGTAAAAAAAAAACCTACAGGGTGTAACATTAAAAATTAGGAAGACTTCAAAACATGAATAGGTCTATCTAATAGACCAATGGTACCTTACTATCTATGGAAGTACTATGTATATTAAAATGATTAACAGTCTGAAATTAGTTATTAATTACTTGGAAGAGTATAATCTGTAAATGTAATCTCTATGCATTAAAATATATAAGTAATTACTACGATGATAACACAAGTTCTAACTGTATTTTTAATTACGTTATTGTGCAAGTTCTTATTTCTGCTAATAAGCAATCATGTATTCTGAAAAGAATACAGAGAAATTTTACAATCCACTTTGTACAAAAAGTCTGGAATTTAGTGGTGAAAATAATAAGATTATTTTTTTTTTTAATTACAAATATTGTAAGAAAAAAGTTTTGAAAGCTACTTCTTGACTTTATACATTTTCTGTCTTAAAGCTTTCTGTTTCTTTAGGCTGAACACCTTGTCAGGGCCTGAGCTAGGTTCTGGGCTCTGAGAAGGTTGTTTGCGATCCCAGAGAGTGACATTAAGACACAACCGAGGTCAGATGCTGCCACTCAGACCGCTTTATTGAACGAGAGGGCAGAGAGAAAACGAAGCGATAGGAAAGGAAGGAAGTGAGAGGAGAAAACTAAGCAGGAGAGCAGAGAGAGCAGCAGAGTTAGTCACCACCACAGACCCAGCAGTGTGCCGTCAGTCCTCGTTCCTCGGTGGGAGGGTGGCACAGACGAAGAAGCAGCAGAAGTAGGCCCCTTGGCAGGGAGCAGCAGCCACCGAGCAGGGGGGCAGCGGCAGCAGCAGCAGTGAGCAGGGGGGGGAAGCAGGCAAGAAGTAAGGACCCTGCGGCTGGTCCATGGGGTCCTTTTTTCAGAGAGCGAAAATAGCTAAGCAAAAATTCCAGAGTCTGTAGCCTTTTCACCTGGATGGGAAGGAGAAGGAAAGTTTTGGCTTTGTTTTTCCCCTTCTCCTCCTATTATGAATGACTGAGCTACAGAGAAAATAACTACATGTGCCTCTACATATCTGATGTTTTATGTATCAACAAGCACACACCTAGATGCCTAGGTAGGCATTTAACGTTCCCAGGTGTCTTCTATTACAGTTATCACTCACAAATATTTCCCACTGATTTTAGCATACATATCACTAGCCCTAACAAAAGGCCTGGATCTCATGAAGATTTCTCTTTTCTTAATTGTCATGGCATAATCCTCCCGACAATGAGCTATTCAACAAGACAATTCTCTCTCCCTTTAAAAAGACACCAGCCAGGAAGTTAAGATACTGCATCAGGCAGCTGCTAAACCAGACCACCCTCCTAGCCACCACATTAGATACTGGTCCTTTGGAAGTTGCTACTAAAATGCTAAAAGTCAAGTTTGCAAAAAATTGGTTCCAGCAGACAGGAATGGAAACATCTGACTTAGTCTTGCTGTGGTGCACAGAACCAAGATTTTTCCTGTCATCTCACCCGAGTCCACGCTGCACCGGCAAACAATGTGACTATTCTGAGAATGACCCTATTAAGCCGTGCAATTATAGCAAACTGACAACTGAAAAACAGATTTGTTTATCTGTAAGTCTAAACATTATTTATCAATTAGATGGGAAGTATCTTGCATATAAGCTTCCTCTCTCATTCCCTGTACTAGGTTTGCTCCTTCCAGAAGATTTTCCAAAAGCTTCAGTTAATGTGATCAATATATAGCACTTCATTTTTCTGTCCTTACAAACCAGAACAGAGTTTAAGGCAGCTGACAAAGTCAGCTTACAGTACTAGCTTCAGCTCCGGCTTTGCTTTCGTCACATGTCCAAGACAAAACCCAAGTAAGCTGCTTTTTCAGCTTGGGTTAAACACATCACTGTGCTACTACAAGAGGCATCTGCTCCAAGATGATGTTTTATTAAGTTCCTTTACATAATTTCAGTAACAGTTCAATTCTCACTGGTTTCATCCATCAGCTGTCCTCTCCACCTCTGTGTGTTTCTTTCTATGCTGCTCTCAAAAAATGAGCTCACAAGGCTTCAGTGCATCAGGCCAACTATCTTTGTTCATTTAATGCCTTACTAAAATAAACAATTTTTTCATGGCATTCACTAAAGCTAATTCCTAGACATACACTCCACCCTTGTAGCAGAGAAAAAAGCAGATTATTTGAAACTTATTTCATTTAATAAATTCAACCTAAGTTAATTCTTTCTATAAGTGTCCCTGTAAGATTTGTCTTTTCTAGACTTCCATCTCTACAGGTTGAAGATACTCTGGTAGTTGGGTGTCAGCCAGGCACACTACCAAGCACTGTGAACACCTACTTCATTAAATAATCAGCAATAAAAGCTGTTCCTCTTCAGAAATGAACAGTTATTACACCGGCTGGCTGGTTTCTTACAAGATAGACTTTAAGCTAAAGAGACAAAGTATTAGGATACAGGCAGGAGAAACTAGGTCATCTCAGAGAAGGCACCACATCAACAGATAATATCTCTAGACCAAGCCAAAGGAGTTGAATCAGAGATAAGGAAAGAGATTTATTAGTTTATTTTTAATTAAACAATTGCATTAAAAATTCCTTATTACAGACTGGAAAATACTCAGTGGAACAGGATTGATAATAAAAGGTCAGATTTTTGAAGAAAGTTCTCTGCTGAGATGCATTCCCTGCCATTCACCTCTGCTTCTGAAGTTTCAATTTTGGCATAATTAACCAAGAAAAGGCCCACAGCAAATACAAAATTTGAGGCAACGGCACCTGTGAGATGAAAAGCGTAGGTACAAACAAAAGGGAAAACCAATAAAGAATGCTGCAATTAGGCTGTACTTCTTTTCTATGTTGGACATTCTCAGCACTAAGTGAAGCTATTTATCACTACCACTGTTTCATACTAGACCATCCTGATACTCAGATAAAGTAATAGCTTCCCTATATTTAACGCAAAGCTTTAGCTAAAGTTGTGAAAAGGAGCCCTTAAAAAAAAACAACACCAAAAAGCAGACAAAAAACCTGATGCAGATAAGTCTGTCTGAGACTGATAGTTTTTCCATTGAAAACAACCAAACAAAACCTCTTCCTAAAACCTACTCATTTTTTTTTCTCTTTAGCACAAAAAAAAATGGTTACTTTTTCTTCTAAAGACAGTACAATAATTGTTGCAATTGAACTAGATTTTATGACATGAACAACTGAGTGCAAATGTGCATTTGGCAGTGGACTTCCCTCATCTCGGAGGAAACAGGTTCGGAATACTCGTGTATTTCCATTTCGCTTCTTGTGCACTCACTGAAAGCTTTAGAAGACTCTGAATGACTTGTTTAAGAGTAACACCCTCTCAGCTAGAAAACGCTGCGTGTAGGAAAGCAATCAGCATACAACTAGCTGCAAATGCATTTCAAAATATTATGCAGGGGACATATATGTGCACTCACAGACAAAACCACTCCTCTCAAAAAAAAAGAAGAAAAAGTGACTCATTAAACTAAACCATATAAAATGGTGACTAAAAAAACAGGCAACCATACTAAACTAATTATACTTACCATTCAGAGATGGATAGAAACAATCAACTGAAATTTTACCTGTATGTAACATTTTTTTTGAAGTTTTGCTGTCTAGAATATGTATATGTTGGATTGTATCCTTTTTAGTAAATCCTCTCCCATTAGAGAGCCTATTAACTTTATCTATTAACTTAGTTAATCGATTAACTAAGACTCAGGTGCATCTGCAGTATAGTAGGATATCAGTGTGAAACATCCATGGTGAACTTAAAGTTTGGTAAGAAAGAATAAATGACTATTTTGATTAATGGATTATTTTCTTTTCACAAACACGCAGAAAATTGAAAGCACATGACACCCGCAGGATGGCTCTGCATCTAAGGCGTTCTTAGTACAAGTTCCATCAACGCAAAAAGAATTTATCTTGCACTTTATTTGACAGAGGTGACTAAACTTTCTGACCGAGGTGACCAGGTTACTCAAACAGTTATCCAGACTTCCATTAGCATGAAACAAAAGAAATGCCTGGCCCCCGAAATCTCTTTGGTTTTTTAAAGGATGGACACCAAAGATTGGCTGTACACATAAAGTACATTAGTACACAGAAAGCAGAAACAAATACTTCAACCATTATCTTGAGTATATACAGGAAAAAATTGCCAGACTTATTCAGTTGACAACATGCATCATAAACATTTGAGAGTCACTCAAAACAGGCAGATCAGGACTATGACAGTGCCACAGAAATTTCTCTTTTTTCACAATGACATGTCTCTATTTTAAAAAATTTGCAGAATAACTTGGGTATTTGGGGTCTTCTATGCACAGTACTCCAAAATTTTAAAGTATGCAATTAAAAGACAAAGAAAAAAGTAGCAACCTTGTCAAAAGCAGCAGAAGAAAAATAAGAAAAAATATCAGGCTTAAGCTCCGAGGAAGTGAATAAAAACAGAGATTTACAATGGAATTTGAGTTGCAACTTTAACTACAGCTTTCACAGCCAGGGACAGGGACAGTCATAGATATTACCCACTCACACAAAAGATAAAAGGGAAAAAACCTATGCTTGGTACACCACAGCTTTCTTCCATTACCTGTAATTATCCATGTTCAGAACACGCTAGGAATAAAAGATACACAAGGAACAATAGTTAACTGCGTGTTACAAGGCAACGGTGTAGTACTCTTTCCAGTACCCGATGTCCACTTGCAATGAAAAACACCAAGCATCCTACTTGCAGCATACCAGGTTTTGCTTTGCATTGTGGATGTTTTAATTAAATGTAAGACATTGGGTCATTTTAAAAAAAAAACTATTATTTTTGAAATATGTTCCTTGTTAAATTTTACTCAAAGATTTAACCTTACATTCATGTACTTAATAACAAATGATTAGTACAGATGTTCTGAATTAATGAGGCTAGTCCTTAGTTCCAATACAAAGTATATAAACTTTCTAATACATTTACAGAGATCTTAGAAAGTTACACTTTTGCCCCCAGTACTCCAACCAAAAAGCTCCTTCAAAACCTCACATCTCTTATAATTAAATCCCCATTTAAAATTTCTAGTTAGGTTTTATTTAAAATCATTTTCTGTTCATTTGTTCCTGGGTAAAATCTGGTCTTTAACAGTAAGGAAATACCTTCCTGTTCTACACCATTCATAGAGTATATATTTTTTAGCTCTCAATTTCACAAAGTGAAGTAAAGCTGCTCTTACAGTCTCTTCTTACAACCCTGACTCATCATTCTTCCAGTCGTTCCTGTAGCTTTCCTTCGCATGACTTCTAGTCTCAATTCGTGTCTCTGGAACATGGGAGGTAAAAGCTATATAGAGTATTCCAGATGAGGTCTCACCTAGTCTTTCTACAATGGCACAGATGCTTCCTTACCTACTTAACAACAACATTTTAAAGCAGAATCTCAGCAATGATCAGTCATCTTCTGATACCATCATAAACCTTCTCGTTTTCAGTTACTTTTGCTTCATAAGATCATTGCCTATACTTAACAATTCTGTTATTCACCTTAAATGCAGGACTTTCTGTTCATCATTCTTGTACAGGGCTACAAGCTTCAGCTAATACTGAATTTAAAATTATTTTATGTTCTTTGCTGGGTGAAGTCCTAATACTAATATCTGCAGACTCATGCTATCACACAAGACCAAAGGTGTCAATATTTTAAAGTTAAAATTAGGGAAAAAAAAGGCATTTAATGACAGACTAACATGTCTTTTCCTTAAAATACACTATCATTAAAAGGGTGAGGGAATAAAGTACGATCAAACATTCTCCTGTTGAATTAAAACAACCTCACCATCCCAAACAATTTCCAAAATTGAAAACAAATGAGCTTACACATCCACTTTCCCTCCCACTTCTCTTCTATACTAATTTGATAGCCCCACTACCATATTCATTATTGAAACAAAATCTTGAAGGCAAGGATTATGGGGAGTCAGACATTTGCAGTGCTGGGTTAATCTCTCTTCCCTAACATCAAAATGCAGCAGTTTTCCTCAGACACTACCAAGAGGGTAAAAACATATTCAGAGTAGGATGTTGAAAAGCCATCGTGCTGAATAAAAACTTTTAAGCCAGCATGTTCAGCAGAAAGTTCCCTGTCATTAGGTAACAGAAATGCTGAGGAAAACAATCTTAAACCCCACCACTAAAGCAGGCACCTTGGATTTTCCCTTTGCAAGGGAGATCCTAGCCAGTAGCTTACAAAGACGCAAATTCATAATAACGGATCATTACCATAAACCACAGACTAATTTAAAGACAGACTGGTCTTTTGGGTTTGCTTCACTCTCGAGAACATAAAACTCAGATTTTTCATGTTATTGCTGCTGTAGAGAAGAAGATTTGTATGTAATATCACCTCTTTACAAGGTACGATCCCAAGACATGTGGTGCTCTCCATAAAATTCTGACCTACATAGTGGTTTCAGTCTTGGCCTTTCCACTCACAACTGCTGCTGTTGCAACTCAAACATTTTCAATATCAAGAATACTGAAAGTATTACAGAAATTGTGTGCAGGATAACTATTTCTTCTCACATTTAACATCAACTTTAAAGATTCTCCACCAGAAACCAAGTGACATTTCTGCTGATGCTATACATTTTCAAATTCTGCTTTTTAAAACCAGCTTCTTTGTAGCTTTCCCTGCTATTGCATAGGGTTGAAAACACTTTTCGCCTCTTGCTACTTTCCACAGTATTGAGCAACTGCCAATATGATTTCCTCTTTGTGTAGATGATTTTATAATCTAGCCATCTAATTTTACTTTAAACTTCCAGTTTTCCCATAATACCTTTCAGTACTGAGGAAAAGGGATTCAGAACTAAGGAAAAGTATTTAGTCCTTTTCTCACTTCATGTGTCTTCAAAAACTCTTTAAACATTACCTTACTCCTAAAACCATTGCTTTAATCTATCAGACTCAATTAAAAATATCTTCCCTCTTCTCATTTTCTTCAATCCGAACATTCTCCTTCCTTTACAAAAGAGAAACTGCCTGACAAAGAGTGTTATTCTTAGATGTCTGATTTATTTTATTCACCTTTTCAAAAGAACTGAGGTAACTGTGTGACTTTCAGAAGGATTTATTGTTTCGTTTGCACTATTATCTCCCTCAGGAGAGATCAGATTTTTCCCTCTCTCTTCCGCCAAAAGATAAATAGAGGGGCTAGCTAAACTGTTAGATCTTATTTCTAGGTTGTCCGTATTCCTTTGTCCATCAACTGAAGCTCTGTCTGCAGCAGTATGTCTGCACCAGGTCTCCCTCTTTTCCCAGGCTACTGTATAAACATCTCAATACCACTGGGATCACTAAACAATTCCTTGAAAAGTTCATCAGTTTCAAGGTTCCTTTCATGCTTATAGGCAGCCCTGATAGCTCATTATTTAGATTAAAAAGCAGACACCTAAACAGCGGAAGCCTTGCCAATGAGCTTCTGCATCAGCAAAACCTGATCTCTAACACAGTGAAGAGATCTTCCTCTTGCCCAGTGTGACTACATCCAAAGGAATTAATTCACCTTTGTGCAATGTGCCTGGCATACAAAACAAGTATTTGTCCCCTCAATGAGTGATTCTATGAGTGTGGCATAGACCCATGGTTTCTCCTGTGGCAGACTTTTTGTTACTTTTTCACTTACACTGTTTGAAAACACTTGTCTTTCTCCTGGAAGTGAGTTAAGAAGATCTTAGCAGTTTCACTCATCAACTCACTATACGAAGAACTCCTTTTTAACAAAATAGTTTCCTCTGGAGTATTTCTAGTACTGGTACATGACACAATAATATTACTCTTGAGGGATACTCAATGGTCCTAGAGTGAAAGAGTGCTATGTTACATACCTGCTTCAGTGGTACTCAGTATCAGCATGCACTGTCATTCAGTACCAATTTAAGGAGAACATCTGCATTTGTGTTTTAATACATACTGCTCCAAATCTCTCTCTGTAACTCCATCTGGTATCTGACTCATTTTTCCATTCCTTCACCTCCCTTCTTGGCAGCTAGAAGGAACAAGAGAGTGGGACGTGTCCTGTCTCCCACTCCAGCATGCCCCTGCCCTGGCACGAATACAGTAGCTCCACCCATGTGGGCATGCTTTATACGCAACGTGTACTGTGAAAGGGCACCATGAGATAATCACTCTGTTTCCTCAATGTGGAGAACTAAGAGAGTTACAAAGCTGGACTAATGGGCAGGGCAAATGGCAAAGGCTCTGCTGCCAATAGAGCTGCAGGGCCATTTTTACCCCACCAAAAGTTCACTGTTTCTCACATCTTGCCAGATGATCACAATTAGAAATTAGTGTTGTTCTTCCAAACACTTAATTATTTTAGTTACGTGAAAATGTGTTCTTGTTTTTGCTATTGTAATCACTGCACAGGACTTACAAAAATAAGATTATTGAAATTATATTCTTGTCTCAAAATCCACACCTTTAGCTAGGAGAAAAGTGATATGGGGCCACGATAACAGTTTTCAAGTATGCAAAGGCTGCTGCAAAGAGAAAGTGAACAATTCTCCGTGTCCCTAGTGGACCAGACGAAGAGTAATGCATTTAAACTACAGCAAGAACAGATAATTCAGCTTAGATGTTAGGGAACGAGATAAGGAAACAGTAGAATAGACTACACTCAGGAAATAGTGGAATGTCCAACATTGCAGATCTTTAAAAACGGATTAGACAGACATTTACCAGGATTGATACTGGAGGCTGGTTCAAGACATCTGTTTTCCAATTCTTCCTGAACAGTAGAGGAGAACATCTCCTGCTGGCGCTTTCTCCCAGGCTTACCCTTCAACTAGCTGAAAAATATGGCACTGATATATACACTCATACTGAACATGTAGCTTTCAAACACTGTCCATTCTCATCTCCTTGGGAGACAAGATAATTTGAAGGACAAGTTTTGCGCAAGGCTTGCTGCCTACTGTACAAGAGAAAAACTGTGCTAGGATGCAGCAAGCTAACAAAAGCCAAGCAATGCCAACAGTTATCAAACAAGAATTACAATTTTGTTTACAATATAATCACAATAGCTGTGTGTTCAATAAACAAGGTATTTCACACCTCTGCTTCAGGGGCACGTAAGCCACCAACACTTTCTTAGGCATTTTAGAAAAATACATAGAACAACAGAGTTTACATGTTTAACAAAAATAGCTTCCTTCATCTTCCTATACTTTTTTTTTTTTTAAACCCGTGACGCTGAACAAATCAAAGTAAATACAAAATGTCTTAATAAACTCCATGTAAGGAGAGTATAGAGTCACTTCTTAAAAGAAATTACAGTTCTCAACACAAAACAATAGGTAGCTTCTTTCTTCGCCTATTGGAGAGTCAATAACCTGGAAAAAAATCCAATATTTTGAAATGTGGGACAGCACACATATCAAGACTCGAAATTTGAACTTGACTATTTGTAACTTATCTTCTTTCAGATGGAAACCATTGGCTACCTATTTCTACTAACACATGGGGAGACTGTATCCTCAAGAGGTCACAGAAGGAATCACTGAGTTACTTCTGTGCGTAGAAAATTTCAAATACAGAACAGTATTTCTTAGCCATTCACCCCTTTCCACTAAAATGTTTATTCTCTTTATCAACTATCTGGACAAGGGGATCGAGTGCACCCTCAGTAAGTTCGCAGATGACACCAAGTTGGGCGGGAATGTTGTTCTGCTTGAGGGGAGGAAGGCTCTGCAGAGGGATCTGGACAAGCTGGATCGATGGGCTGAGGCCAACTGTATGAGGTTCAACAAGGTCAAGTGTCGGGTGCTGTACTTGGGGCACAACCACCCCATGCCCTGCTACAGGCTTGGGGAAGAGTGGCTGGAAAGCTGTCCGGTGGAAAAGGACCTGCGATGTTGATCAATGGCCGGCTGAATATTAGCCATTGTCCTGGTTTGGCCTAAACCAGGCCAATTGTCCTTTCAGTGATTTTTTCATTTCAGCTGAGTCTCTTCTAAGTAACTGCACTTTCTGAAACTAACTGCATGTTTTGCAGACAGTGTCTGCTTCTAGAATTTAGTGGCCCCCACAAACACTTTATCTGTGAACCTGGTCATTTAAATGGCAATTTATTTATTTTTAATATATGCTAATTCACCTATTAGTTCTCAGGCACTGAGATGATGCAGGTAAAATTTCCTCATTGTTATTATTTCAGTTCTACACAGAGTTCAAAAAGTTTAGAACACATTCTCATGAGACCAGTTCACAGCCTTCAACTTTCTGCTATTTTTAGCACAGTATCTAAATTTCTGGGGGGAAAAAAAAAAGATAGACTGATGTCCATATCCCTTTTTCCTGTCCCCTACACTGAGACTGTTCTTTGTGCCTGTTACGTGAGATAATTCTCACCTTTCTTACCTGGAACAGGAAATCTGTTCCTGGTACTCTTTTCTCGACCTGCATCATTACTCCTATGGTCATCTAGAACCTCCACTCTCTACTGTTAAAAAAATACTAGAACTTACATAATTCTCTTAAATTCTGTTACCATTAGATTCACAACATTTTTTTATAACCATTATTTTTTTGACTCTTCTTTATCTCTCCTTATCTTCTGGTTTTGCACTCTGGATGTTACTTGCATGGTTATTTTTTTCTTTCATTTGTTCCTTTGAAGTTCTTAGGAAAATCTCTTCAACACTTCAAATATGTCCAGTAACAAAACAAGGTAAATCAATGTTTTATCAAAACAATGTGGAAAAATCCCATTTCATTTCTTGAAAGTCCACCTTACACAATTTAAAAGCTGCAATTTGATTCCAATTGCACCATATAAATGCCAGACAGAATGAGAAACTGTCACTGTAATTGGCAAGTTCAATATAAGATTTAAACACAGCAAGTCTCAGCTTTTATGATGGCTCATTTATGTGTTATTTGTTGGTTCTGTGGGCGATGCAAAAGAAAATGCAAAACACTGTCATCATTGGAGTAATTTTTAAAGTGAATACGCAATTTTTCTCATATATAATATTGGGGATATTTATGTGATAGATTTAAAAAAAATTGTCTGCAAATGACTTCCCACTACAAGTGCTTTACAATAACACATCTCCTTCTGACATCTACATTGTATAATCCCTTTGTCCAAAATGCCTAAATCATTCTATAGAAAATTAACCTATTATATATTTTAAACTTGAAAATTCAGTATGCCTTTGTCTGCATTTATTATTCAAAACATAAGTAAAACATAGCTCCTTTATAATACACTACTGGATATAACATTTGAATGAGCGCAATAACGCAAACTTTATTGAATTTTACTTTTGGGGGTCAACAACCAAGATAATGAAAAATCTTGTTGCTTTGTCACAAATACCACGAGCATGGTGCAATGCATTCACTTATTTATTGCATGCTGTAAAGTGATTTGGTAAGAATTTCATTGTGTATTTAGGTTCAATTTCACATTTGTTTCCATCCAGTGGTCTGGCCCAAATACAAGGTTAAGAAATATGCAAGCAAAACCTACGTAGCATGTTTGATCTTATAAAAATTCATGAATATTGTTACCACATGCTTTCTTCACACACAAAAAGGAATCTAAATACCATCTGTGCAAGATAGTCTAATTAGGGGATTAGGACCACAGAAGTTCTGCTCGCTCACATGTTCAAGCGCCTGCTCCCTTGGCCACTTAAGGGAAAAAGAAAAGCGGAGAAGGGAGAAAAGGGACAGTAGTACCCTCCTGGATCCAGTGTAGACAGAAGTTAACTACCCTCACAGAATTTAGTTGTCCAGTTCTACCCACGGGAGTTTGCATTTTTTTCCCTTGATGTATAAAGCCTGGGCCAGCACAAGGCTTGTGAATAAACTTGGCACCAGATGAATCACATTTTAATAAGTTCAAACGATATTCTGCAACCGACTGGTATTTAATGGCTGCAGCATACTACAGGGACCAATTTTTCAGGATTTGGCACCAACAATAGAAAACTAAATGATAAGAGCACATAAGTAGTTCTTAAACAAAATAAATGAGGTATAAACATAAGTAAAGGCTGTACTGACTGTATAACAAGAGTCTGACTACACACAAAACCAGAGATCCATTTGGAAGAAACTAATTTTAGAAATAGAAGTGATAAATGTACAAAGTAATCTTCTATTAAAACAGAGTCACTACCATGCTTTACCATCAATTTAAAACTGTTTGTTTGCCACATAATTTTTTTTAATCACGGGATAATTTATGAATGCTAGTAACAACACGCAACCAAAACCCTTAACGGAAAATCAGATCGTTGTATTTTGAACAGGAATTCTGAGAAGTTTCAGCAGCTTATATTGTATTCAACAATTTGACAGAAACTTGTAGAGCTAAGCAATGAACTTGCTCAGAAATACATATTCAAAACATTTTTTTTTCTTTTTGGCTCACCAAGTGCTCACAGACAGATGGGTTCTATTTGTTTAAAGTATTTAATAAATTTATTTTTTATTTTATTTTTTACCATTTCTGTAGTGGCTTCTGATAATTCACTTTGACTAAAGAAATTTCAAAATGTGAGGCTGGTCATGAATCACAGTTATGCAACTAGCCTGCTTCTTGACTGAATACACATATATATGTATATCATCTATCACTGACTTAAAAATTTGTATTCTGAAAACATTTTCCAGTTTGAAACTAAGTCAGAATACCTTTATGGGAGTAGTATATGTTTCCAGACTATGGAAATATTAAATGTAATACCCATTGCTATCCCAATCTTCTAGCTAGGAGAACGCCATACAAAAAGTCACTGATACACCAATGTTGTGCAAGATAACCAAGCAGGGAGGGAACGCCAGGTCTCCAGGACCTTGCAGTAGCATTGCCAAGACTGTATCAGGTCTTTACCAGTGGCCAGGTGAAGCGCAAGTACCTTTTAAAAGCACTGCTTTATCATAAAGATGATCATTGACGTGCAATAATTAAGCTGCAGAAGGAAACGACTCAAGTCAGTAAATGTTGAGGTACTCAACATGATTATGTCATTGAACCTAATTTTGATTTTCAATGTTATCCCTTGTCTAGTCTAGCACTGCTGTGGAGAACCAAAGATTGATTACAATGAATAATGTTTTAAAGTGATTTCGTAAGATACAGCTGGCCATCCAGAAGAAAAGCAAATCCTCAAACATAATTTATTTAATTACTTAAGCTAGTTTTAAAGTATCTCTGAAAAATCAGGGCTCTACTAACTTCCCTGAAAAGATTTGCTTCCATTAAAATTTCAGCAAATTCACTAAAATAAAAAACATTACTTTAATCAGTAACTGGCCAAGCCAGAATGGACAGGCTTCTCTCAGCATAATGATCTTTGGTTTTCCAGCTGAGCTACATAAGTACCAGAGAAACAGAAGACAGCAAACACCATATCCATGTTCCACCATGTGAGTAGTTGACTCAAAGTGTTCAAATTCAGAGCTCTCCCTTGTTAGTGACTAATATTCCCTCTCCCAACCCGGACACTCTAGTGTCTTCTCAGATACTGGCTTCTGCAATGAACTCACACTGTCAACACATGTGAGGGTGCTGCTTACTCAGCTTATGAATGGTTGCCAGAAGAGATTTGCTGCTTCAGGCTACAGTAAATTAATCCCAGTAAAGACAAGGTTTATTTGCTTCTTCAATAGTTTGAAGAAAATACTGATGGCACAATTCTGAGCAAGGCTAAGGACAACTGAGCACTGGAGATAGCCTTGGAAAAGCCAAAGCTCTGCTGGAATGCTCTTTCAAGTCCACATTACCTACAGGGTATTCACCTCAGAAACTCCACTTACCCTTTATAAGATACTGCTGTTTGCTCTTCAAATGTTTACACAGAGAAAATTGTTAGTAACAGTGTATACATACATTTAATGTCAAGGACACAAAGCTAGCCAGTGAGGGTAATAAAAATCAAAATACAGTGCAAGCTATGGAACCTTTTTCCCAAAGTTCTAAATGAGAAGACAGACAAATTGTTTTTCAGCAGAAGTTCTTTCAAGATGACTGCTATTCCTAGAAATTCGATTTCTGCATGGTTGATTTTGTTTGAAATTTTTATATTATAAAATAAAATCTAAAAGAACAAAAGCAGACCAACTTTGCTTCCATTTTCAATATCTCACCTAGAAGAAATATTTTGCTCTATACAGGGAAAGTGAAGTTTTCTTTGCTGTTCTGAAAGCCAACTCAATGCTACAGAGCCATTGTGGTGCTAAACTGATTATTTTCCCTTTACCTGCCTGGTGAGTAAAGAACTGCTACAAACTGTCCACTTGCTTCACTGCTTCCCTCTCTATCTTTTGCATACCATATTACATATTTTAAAATACCTTACTTATCTACACCACAAGAAAAATTGAACTGCTACTTTAAAAGCCAGCACAGCAATACTTTTTTTTTAACCTAATACAACTTATTTATTTTAAATATGATTTTAGTTGGACAGCCAGAGTCACCAACACAGGAAAGAAATATCAAGAACTCATTACAAACTCTACGTATCTAATTGTAGATGCTCAAAAATAATACATGTATGAAGAAAGCTGCAAACTGATCTTTCAAATTGTAAGTACTGCATGTGAGAAGGAACTTCTCTCCGGCAACATTCATTCCTCTTATGCTGATAAAAGCATTACTGCCAGTGGGAGTATTCAAGTGCTAAATTGTAAGCAGTGCAACATTAAAAAGTTTGTCTGCTTTGGGTTCAGCAGAGAAAGAAAGAACAATGGAAAGTTCTACACTCAACTTTTAATTTATTTATGTAGGTGTGGATTTTCTACACCCAAGTTACACAGTTTCTACACAAGGTATGTATTTGTACAATATCTAACAGTGCAATATAGAACTTGTACAATAGTTTGGGTTCCAGAAAACTTTCAGCCTCCTCAGTATCATTATTTTTTTTTGTCCAGCCTTGACCTACATTTTCAGCTTTCCATGGACATTTATAAAAATGAAAATAATTGAGCAAAAATCTCTGAAGGACACTTCGAGAGCTTACACATGGGAGGAAATGGAAATCTAAGTTCTGTCTACCACATAACTGAAAAGCAAATAATAATCTTCAGTGGTGCAGATAACAAAAATAATGTCATGTTTATGGGGAAATAAAGTATTATTAGTTAAAGCCAGTAGTTTCTGGACTTTGTATTTAAAAAAAAAAAATCGTAACTGGCCTTGAAATATCCATTAACTCAAACCAGCAGATGATTCAGAAATATGTTGGAAGTAGTTACTTTTGACTCCTAAAGTTTCTACAGAAAAAATTATTCCAAAAGTGAGCTGGAACCTAATTGTTTCTTTTTCCTGAATCTGCCAAGCATGCTTTTCAACTGACACTTTCAGGTTTACACTCATCCTCACTGAACTGGTTATTACAATCTCTGCCAGTTTGGGTTTCCTACCTACAACTTCATACTATTCTTTTCTCAGAAATACAGCATTAGAAAAGCTCTCAGGCTAGACAGATGAACTATTTACAACTGCAACAAATCTACTAGATTCCAAGTCTGTTGTTTGTTAAGTCCCACATTCACGACTTTGTCACCATGGGCCTTGGCATGGTCTAATGGCAACATCAAGTGTTGGTACTCAGGCCTTGTAGCAGGAACAGCAAGAGTGAGCAAGGTTTGCTTCAGTTACTGACACAAGCATGCCCAGAAGATACAGACACAAAAAGCTGGCTGCAGAACAGCAAACACCAGAGCTAGGTTTTTTACCATAGCCATGGATCTGAGTGAAGGGGACAGGAGCAAAACTCTGTTGCCTTCTTTTCCCTTCTCCCAAAGGCAAATTGGTATGAGAAAGAAGAGTTAGGCTTAATTTATCAAGCATTTACTAGAAAAAGCCAGAGGAAATTAAATTCTTGGGCAACAACAGAAGCATGGGAGAATTTCAGCACTTCTCCCTGTAGATCACCTCTAGTAACTCATGAGTTCCTTAGTTTTAATAATGTATCCTATCTCTTTTTAATAGTTTATAAAATACCACTTTTAAACTTTCTTTTAAAAAAAGCTACTACGTTTACTTCACTAGCTGACAATGCTGTATTGAGGTTCCTGAGACTGTGCACCCTAGGGAAAAAACTGGTGCACCCAGCAGGCTAAGTAATGAAAGGGAGCCCAAGGCAACAGAGGGTCTGAAAGGCTCAAAAACTGTGTAAAGCCACTTCAGTTTGACTCCAGGCTGTATTCTTAATTTCCCTTTTTGAACTCTCTTGAATATTTAAAAAATGCCACATACTATAATTTTCTTTGCTGTTTCTCCATTAGCCTCTACAGCAAAAATATCTCTACCTATAAAACATAACATGAAATATTTCCTTGCAGGACTAGGCTCAAAGCCTGCTTTTCCCAGTACTACGTCCCCATTAGTGGCGAGCTGCAGATTCTTTAGTAAGAGATTTAATAGAATTATTGTTTTCCTAATACATAGAGTTCAGCTTCTGGCAGCCAGAAACTGGGGTTTGAAAGAGTTTGCATCTGGACTTAAATATTTAGTAGCCATTGACAGATCTATTCTTCATAGTTATGTATTTCCTTTAGGAAACACTTCGCACTAGTATATTTCACCAATGAAGCAATTTCATCATGCTAAAAGGAAAAAAACAGGCTGAGATTTTCCAGTCCACTAAGTTGGTAATTTTCTTTAGAGTTCTCCAGAACAATACCTCAATTAAGCAAAATGGTACATCATTCACTGTTTAATGGGAGTGAGACAATAGACACAAAAATCTTTTTCTGGTAGTCATCCCAGAAACCATGTAATCTTTAAAAATTACATTCTAATTAGAAAGGATAACTAAAAAGGAGCAATAGGATTTTTCGGGATTGTCACATGCAGATTGTCAAAACACAAGAAAAGCTTAGGAAATGTGCTTTCCATGCCCATACTGGAGCCTGAAGCCTTCTGCTCCTGATAACTGCTTAATCGGGCCAAAAGAACAAAATCTTGCTTTCTATAGCATTTCCAGTAGGAAAATTACCCAAGCTCCTCCTTGAATAGAGCTTTCTTAAAATGTTACCATGGTTGTTATTCCAATGTAAAAGAATCTTATCAGTTTATGTGGAAGCAGCCAGTTAATAAAACGTTCATCGCAGGGCTTTGCAACAACCATTGCATATATTAAAATTTTAGGTTTTACGAGGCAATCGCTATCATAGAGGAGGATGGGCAGACAATGAAGACAAGAGAAAGGTTCTTCTTCATAGTTCTGCATCTGTCCTGTCCCACTCTTTAAAAACAAACATATGCAGAAATGGAAAAACACCCACGGATAAACAAAAGAGATAAATAACCAAATGAAACTAGCTGAGCTAACAAGGGCAATGGGCTAATGCTTCACACAGCACAATCATTCAAGATATTCCCAGTGGTCTTCCAGAAGAGAGAAAAAAAAAAAAAAAATCACATTTTATCAAAAGTTACTGTCCAGCACAGAAAAGTTAAAACTGAATAACCGATAGAAATGTGAATTTTTATTGAAGATGTGTCATTCAGATTTTATACACTTATTGGCTGGTTTCACTGCCAGTATGACTGGAAGGGCTGGGTGCTACCAAAAAAACTCTGACATCTCATGGTAGCCTAGAATTTTGACTACTAGAGCTGACAGAAGTACTACAACTAAAACCCCTCCATAAAATCCCCTGAGCTCAAGAGCTGATTCTGAATACTAATTGTGCCTATTCTATCAATGCCAGGACCTTTTCTCCTGTTCCCTTCTAGTAAGTTATATTAACTGTCTTCTTACTTTTCCATCAAAAATACAACTGTTTCTATCCTCAGATTCTTTGTGATGTAGCTGAATAGTAGTCTCAAAAACAAGTGAATGTGCTTCACAGATATTCCCTGAGAACAGGTATAATTAATTTTAAAACAACCAGGACAAATCTGGACAAATCCTGACATGAGTTCCTTAGGAAGCACTAGCTAATATGAAAGAAAGAAACAAAACCCTTCCCAGACCTTCTCAGGGTTTAACCTTCCTAGAACCTCGCTTTTGCTTTTCAAATTTATTGTAAGCAAGAGAGAAAGGAGGACAGTCTGTCAGCTGCCTTCCTGGACACATAAAGAGTTATTTAAATGCTTTATCAACATTTTGGAAAAGACTTCTCTTTCAAAACCAAGTTCCCACAACTTCCTTTGTGGTTCCACTCAAACAGTGGGCACTAGCATTAATTAAAACCAGCCAGCCAGATTTAGAGTATGCGCTCTGTTTGTTGTTTTAAATTGCTGAATATCAATTACCTTATTATTTTGTGATTAGCATGAAACATATGCATCTATGTGTTGTGGCTTTTGGCAGTGATTTAAAAAAAAAAAAATTCAGCAACTTTACATACGGCTGTAAAACAGCATGTTTCCAGGCATTTTTAGCGCTGACTAGAGCCATTCTCAATCTGCTCACCAGCATGAAGTTAATTAGGAGAGGCATGAAGCTTATGGCTGGGTGCAGAAATCAGCAATGGAGTGAAATTATCCCTTTTTTTGGCTTCAGCCAGTAACTGCCACTGCATCTACATGATTTTTTTTTAAAAATGCTTTCACTGTTAACTATCGGTTTAAGCTTTAACTTTGTATCTTATCCAATTTTCTAAATCCTTCAATGAATGCAAATTGATGAACATATGAAAACAGAAAGAGCTAATTATGCAGAGCTCAAGGAGGTACTATAATGTACTAATTTACAGAAAATCCAGTTTCAGACACAGCCTTGGGATTTCTTTATCAACAGTCCATTTTTGACCAGAGCAAAACTGGCCATTTTATTCAGAGAATGCCAAACCAAGCTTGTGTTGCAATCCATAAACACCTTAAAAGAATATCCACATAAGAGGGAATCTCCTTGAATGTTTCTTAGGAGTCCTGCATCATTACAGTCCACACAGGGCTGGGAAAAAAAAATACTACCTTGGATAAGTGGATTTCGCCAAGGCCCTATCTATTTTTCTTACGTAACAAGATCGCAGTGAAAGCAGAGGAATATGATGAAAGAGAAGTAGATAGGAAAATTTTCCTACCAGTCTCCCTAGTAATAGATTTCATTCCTTATATGATATTAGATCAGGGATTTATTAGGAAAGAGGACACATTAAACAAACAAACAAAAAAGTAATCTAGGACTAGATGAAATTCAAACTCCTTTGTTTTTCTTCATTTTGCAAAAACTAAGGATGGATTTCCTTGTCTAGGTCACCTTCCGCAGTACAGGGAGTGCTCAGCTCCATAATAAGGTATTTCTTACCCCTGCTGTGCCTCAAACTGTGTGCATACATTAGTTTTTCAATTTAGAGAAGTCTGCTTTTGAAATTACTCCCAAATATCCCTACTTACAGTATTTTAGTTTGCATCGTGTAGCAGTCCTGCAGTGTGTGAACTGGATTCCCTTCAGATGAAGCTGAGAGAGAAATCAGGGTCCTGAAGAGGAGCTAATGTCATTCTAGGACTAGACCTAGTTTATGGCTTTTAGGGCTTCTAACTTAAACAGCTGATGCCGGGGCCTTACCCCAAAACTTTTCACTCTTATTGCACTGTAGTCTTTGTCAACATCAATATAACCACAGCCTTGCTAAGTGTCCTTTGGCTTATGCTGGCAGGGTTTAACCAAAGCAAGTTGAATCTCATATCCTATACAGTTGTTGGACATCAAGGAGACATTAGCTAGGTGCAAGAGGACACCTGGGAGGACGAGTAACAGGGCTTCAGATGCTAATGACAGAAGGAGGCTTGGGATACTCCAAGCCAGCCCCTTTTTTCTCTTCTTAAGTGAAAGTGAAGAAATATTATAATGTGTCTTTTTCAGGAACTGCTATTGTCTCTTCCAACATTGACTTAATTTTTTATTGAAAATACTTCTTTAGGAAGTGCCACGAGCTTATCACATTCAAAGTAAGACCATTTCATTGAGTGAACCTTTTTCTGATGATTTCCCCCTCAAAACAATCCTCTGGAAGAGCATTCACACTCTTTGGAACGCTGATTCCAAATGACATAGAGTGCAAAATACCAAAAGCCAGGAGATTTGAGCTGCAGTCCCAACCTCCCAAAGTAAAATCTATTCAGCACGTGCCACCTCTTGGATCAACCACCACCAGTGCACGTGGAAGTACAAAACAGGACTTACACTTTGAAACTAGATACAAGTTCAGACAGAACCACTGGGTTATTTCAAAGCTTCATAATTATAGCATTCCATCATGTCAAATTCACATTAAAACATAATCAGAACATTAACATTTTGATAGATAAATACAAAAGATGAATTTTTATAATGGGCACATCAATCAAATACTGGTATGACTGATCTTAGCTTTTCTTTCTCTACTTTGAAGATGATTTAAAGACACAGTCAAGGTATCGCAAGTAAAAAAACCCCAAAACACTACCCACAAGTGGAAACTCAGTCTTACAAAACATGAAGGTTTCTAAAAGGGAAAAGAAAGTCACCAACAGAGCAGATGAACACTGAAGACTAGAGAAGGCAAAAGGAATCAGAGTTTAGGTAACAAGCTATAGTAAACCCCATTATTTTTACTGTGTCTTGTTTGTGACAAAAAATACTTATCTCTGAGAAACTTCTGCAAAGAAATACAAAGAATTATTTCTTCTACTGAACAGTCAAACAAGAGATCATTGAAGATTCCTGGATTTGAGGACAAGATGAACAGAGAGGGGAAGCTGCTGCATTCTTCTGTATTCAAAATTAATGTCAGAAGAACTTGGAGGAGCAAAAATTAGTTAAAGAGCAAAAGCACATCCCTGAAATGATGAGAACTTTGGGATCCAGAGAAACTTCGGGTTCTAGTGAGAAGAAAATACCTTGATATTGCTAATTCTTCTGGAGATAGGGATTAAAAACATATTAATGTACAGTCAAGACAAAAATAAAAATATACGACTCATGAGTCACTAAGTAGTAAAGAAAACACACAATATTTATCTCTATAGTTATCAATTCCAACAGTAGTATTTTTGCCTATAGATGTGATTAGAATGCAAAAATAAACACAATTTGAGTTCTGTACAAATACAGCATGATGTACGTTATAAATACACCTACAGGACAAACAAACATGCACTTTACTGATCATAGAAAAATTACATTTCAGATTGCAGCCATTTCTAATTAGCATATGGGTGTTTTTTGAAAGATACTTCTTCCTTATTTATCCTCCTATCATATCACACAATTATTTCACAGTGGACTAGCAAAAGAAAGGATTTAAGCTGCTAACTGGTAAGGTGAGAAGCTTTTATACTAAATTCTCAGTATTCTGAAGAACAGTTTCCTCTACCCCAACTACCTTGTCAATTAAAAAGTTAGAGGGCAGTTGATTTTACTAGACAGTCACTACTTTGTAGGAACTGTTTTACATTCAGTAAGGAGCTGCCATTTTATAGCTATTTTTAAATATATTTAAATTCCATATGAAGTCAATTAAAAATAAGGTAGCGGAAAGCACAGAAGAGTCTTAAAAAGAGTAGCAATACTCTCCTGTTCTGTGTGGGCTTTCCTCTATTAATTGGCTGAATTGAGCAGGATCACTCAGAAGATGAACTGAGGCTAACGAACTGAGGTGTCTCCCAAGGGCAGGAAAGGCCCTGCTCTCCAAGTCTTGTCACAGGGGTTTGTTTCAAAGAAGCAGGAGTACACGAACAACCTTAAGTTAGGAACAGCAACTTGTCACAAGGTGAGATAACTACTGAACTCTCGTATCCCCATACCCTTTTCCAAGCCTAAAATGGCAAAAAAACCCAAACCAAAACCAAACACCTCATTCTAAATTTAGTCTTAACCATTTAGTCATCTGCCAAGTGAAGCTCATTATCCATTTTGACAAAAAAAAAAAAAAAGTCCTTAGACTACATATTAAATACAGCCAGGGGTCCCGAGCAGTAAGTGGCCTCGCAGCTGTGAGGACCACGGCAGGGACACATGCCTCTGGCCTCTCCAGAGACAAGCGCCAGACTTTCCAAAGGCTCTCAGTAGCCCTATAGGTTGAGGCCAAACTCAGCCTGCCTGAAGTTCTGGTAATCAATTAGCCAAGGTCCAGGCCAGCCCAGGAAGGGAACCATTTAAAGGGAAGAGTGGGGAGCACATAGGACAAAGCTATCTCTTGCACTAGAAGAGCTTTTCATGTGCATATGTGCCTTGAGCATTGTTCTGCCACTGAAGAGCCACATTAATCAATGTTCAGGACTGCTTTAAATACAGAAGTACAGAGATGGCTATTCATTGGTGATTTATTACCGGGCCCAACACGCAGTCAACATGAAACAAGCTGGTACTTTAGAAGCTGCCACCAACAGACAGAAGAAGGGGGACGTGGCAGTGGGTGTATGGAGGCACAGTCAAACCAGCTCCATTCAACTGCCACGTGAGGGAAATGCGATGTCGGCAATCACCTCGGCAAACGTCCACAAAGCGTCCCAAGGGACTGACTGCCTCATTTTGATTAGCAGAATTGTATAATTGCTGAGAGTCCAGAAAATTAAAGCTCATGAAGTCATGAATACTGCCATTATATATACATAATGTCCTAAATGTCATTTAGAAGTGCCTGGAACTGAGGTTATAAATTAAGATATCTACACCTCCCTCAGAAGGCTATGGAAGTTTTAAAGCTGTGTGTCCTTAAACAGAGGAAAATAAAACCAGTTTTCCATGTTTCTATAGTTCCAGAATTCTTGAATAAGTCCTTTCAATTTAACCCAGAGATGGAAGTTTCAAAAGCATCTTTCATTTCTGATGACTAGGGAATTTCTATTTAAAACTTCAACCAAAATTATCTCTGAAATCACCTCTTCTTTGATTACATGCTTATGTCCCAGAGTACATATGACAATGTGGTATCTTCTCAACAAGTCCAGTCCTCTTAAATATTACTCAAGAAGAGACGAAGGACAAAAAGCTCTCTGACCATTAAAATACACATATGTAAAATTCTAATTTCTTATTTTTCCTCATGACAAGTGCTAGAAAGAACAATTGCACTTTTCTATTATTACAAGGCAGTTAATATTTATACTCTATCTTGAGATGTACAGATTACTTTAAATCAAAAAATACTACTATAGCACACATCACATTTAGATTTTTGTTTGCATAAGATACAAATTACTGTAACGTGAACAAAAAGAACAGAAATTACATGGTAGAATTCTTAACATACATGCATTGCACAAAGAAGAAACAATAAGAAATTGTTTCAGGAATAAAAAAGAAATCACTGCAACTCAAAATACAAAGACCATGATAATACCCAGAAGTCACAAGTTTAAAAGTATACCCAATAAGCTCTGACACCAGCCCAAAATACATATGTTGCAAAGTGCCATCTGTGCAATGTATGTAAATGTAAGTGGGTTTTGTGATCTGTCTGAAAACTCAAAGGAAATATAACCACAGCCTGTGGACAATTACACTTTGTCTGCTCTTTCCAGGAAATGTAGGTTTGTGATCTCCATTCAAGGAGTTAGTCTTCATGTTTGCTTGAATAATCTATTCTTTTGCTTTAAAGGATACAAACCCCTCTGATAATTCTGCTTTAAATACAACACACACACAGAGTCTTGAGTGCCTTTGTTAGCTGTTGAAAGAACACTGCAAAACCAGATACAGCATTTGGCTGTACAGCATTAAAGCTATTAATATTACACTAACTGGATTTGCCTCAGAGTCTGCTGGGTGTCCTTAAAATAAAACTGAAACTTAAAAAAGTACTCTTCTTCCCAAATTCTACATCATCTGAGCCAACATTTTCATCCAAATGAAGTGCTCTGAGTTTGTGGGTTTGGTCCTCACAATACCTTTATTTTCACAAAGCTTTATGGGAACACTTTATTATATATTATAAACAAATGTCTTGGAAGAACCTGAAAATTTCTGCTGAAGCAAAAGCTTCAGATTTCAGAGCCTAAAGAAACATTTCTAATCCATATATTCTCATCTAAAAATTGTCTTTAAAATTAAAAATATCTTACCAAAAAAAAAGAAATAAACTTCTCTATGCTTTTTAAGTTTCACTTGCAAAAATATTGCAAGTACACACAAGTATATATAAAACACAATATACAGATTTTTTTTTTTTTATTGCACTTCACGTCTATTAAATGAGACTGCTAAAACTACGACATTAATCTGAGCACTAGGTTTCACTGAAATGGCTGGTTAGCGTAATACTGTACTTCAGTTGACCTGAAGGTTTAAAGTATTCCCCAAAGAAGGGACGTCACTCAGAATTACAAAGACAAAAGCAATTTAAAGTTTACGGCATTTTCTGAAATTACACAAATTAAATATGAGAAAGTGAAAAAGTACTCTTAGAATTTGGCTATGAACAGTGACATTACCCATTTATTAGTAAATCTTAATATACACACATACATACATATATGCTTTTAAATACCTTAACCTACTTGACAGGGGAAGCATAAAACAAGGTATAGTAATTAAAAGAATACTAATAAACATGAGTTAGAGAACTATAAAAAATTACCTCCCTGAGGAACAGCAAATTTAGGTCTTATAAAGCCCTGGAAGAAAGCAGGACTGTAATCATTACATTTGCAGATGATGTGGAATCAAGAAGAGTAAAAGCATTGAAGACCAGAAGCAGAGAAAGGCATCATGGCTGAAGAAATGTACGGACAAAATCAGTCACATGGAATACATTTTGCATTGAGGTTCAAAAAATGTATATACTTTAACTAAGAAGTATAGGGGAAAAACTGGCCTGAGCCTAGAAAATGTTCAACATATTCACAAGAAAAACTCACATTAAGAAAAGAAGATTGGTGATTCCAGGAGGATTACAGGCCTCAGGCAGCTATCAGTAAAATTATGAAGTACCGTATGTGAGGATTCATTAACTACAATAGTATTTACTTGGTGCAGACAGAAATTGGAAAGGACATGAGTGTATGATTCTCTAATATAATTGAATATACAAATTAGAATTATAATGAGACAAAATGCAGATAGTATTATTTGAGTCAATTTGCAGTTGCGGCAAATCTGGATAGTTATTCACTATGGCATTTATTTAAATACTCTTTTTTGACTGATAGCAACACAAAGAAAAAGGGAAGAAAACCAGAGCAAATCTGAGGCCTATCATGTATAAAGTACACAGACTTTGAAATCAGCCATAAAGAATTTATTAGATACTCCAGTGACAGCAGTCTCAGGGTAAAAAAAAAGGGAAGAATGAAGAGAATTATAAAGAGCCAAGAATCCAATATTTAGCTACCCATGGAAAAATTTAAAAAGAAGTGTCATTTTCAAAAATATATTACAGGATGAAATAGGACAGAGGCTAAAATCTATTAAATCTCTTGTAATACTTAGAAATCAAGCCTCCATCCACAGGAAATCAAGCTAATTCAATCTAAGTTCTTCAAATGAAAAGATGTTTACCTCACTTAGCTAGTTAATTTAGTCTACTGGCCTTAGCTAGTTGCATAGGTCCCTGTCGAAATTAAGGGAGAAGGACAGGCAACTCAAGGCTAAAGCTTTGGGGGCACACACTGTTAACTGATTTACTATAGGAAGAGTCTAGAAAAATAGTATTCACTAGACATCATTCAAATGGCCACAGTTAGACGATACATAGTTCCTACTAACCCTACAGAGGGTAGTGTTTGCCTTGCGGTTACATCATGGGTTTTGACAGTGATTAATAAATTCAGTTAAATTAATTTTTCTAACTGGTAGGTCATAACCTAGAGTGCAACAGGTAAACACTGTGTATCCATGCAAATACGCCCTATGTTTGCCCACTGAAGTAAATCCTAAACTTAATGAGTCCACTATTACAAATGCAAGAGGTGCTTCTTGGCCTCTGCTGAGTCTATTAAGAAAAACATTTGTTAAAACGACAATTTTTTTTATAAGGCAGATGAGGAAGTGTCCAAATCAAAGAACTCTTGCCACTCAAGCAACAGGATGTCTGTAAACTGCTAAGTTTGAGTACCATCACTGCGACTCCAATTTGAAATGGTAACCTAGGGGCTAAAGGCCCAAGATCCTCCAAGCTGAAGTTGTGAAAAGACCTTCTCTAAATGTGAGAGGTACAATTCACGATTGTCATGGTGTACATTTCCACTAGAATAGCTGTATCATGCCAGCACGAGAAGAAAAAAGACTAGCAAACCATGTAGACTCAGACATTTTTTCAGAAAAAAAAATAGTTAAGATATAATCTGTCATCCAGAGAGGGTAAGTACTGTAATATCTCCTACTTTTTTCTCATTTACAGCTAGACGGTCATCAACATTTGAGAGATACTTGGAAGATGACAGAACAATTTGTTAATAAAACTCTGAAATACCATTCATTGGAGAGCTGTTGAAGAAGCAGTTTGTATCTAAAAATTAAAATCTCAATATGCTATGAAACAAAAATTACATTTTCATCCCCAAAGTATTAGTTACACAATTATGCCTCCCAAGAATATTTTTCTTGAATAATTTTATTAAAATACAAAAAGAACCTTCTCAAATGACATTTTCTAAAATACTGATGAAAAAAAACTGCAGCAACCCTGAAAGTGAACTTTTTACCTTAATGGTTAAGATAACAAATATTCACTACAAAAGCTAGTTTCAAAGAAAATTCTCAATACAAATTAGTTATAATTCCTAAATGGAATTAAGTATGTATTTCAATTTAAATTCCCTTAATTTAATCATATCTCTTGATACTATAAATCCCATTCATTTGTGGAGTTATCTGGTTAACAGGGTTGATTGCCCTAGAGGAATCTTTGCAGACATGCGATCCATTGTTACTGAATGATACAAAAGATCTCTTCCGAACCTTATAAATCTCCAAGTAAGCTGTCCTTTAAAAGTTAAATTGAACCATCCATACACTTAGACCATGGTTGATAAGATGTTACATGGGTCAACTAACGTTCTTACAACATATTTTAATTGAAGGAATTTGTCCTAATTACTATACTGTGTTAAAATCATATCAATGGTCATCTCAATCATCTAAATTTTATTTGAGCTACAAGAACCCATATGCAGAATAATTCTATTCAAGTTAATGAGAACTCAGGAGAATAAATTTACACAAATAAAATCAAATATAATTAACTTTTTGGGACAAAGGAAGAAACCTCCATGAAGCATTTACACACTAGCTTCAGTCTAAGTACTTAAATTTTTAAAGATTATATTTCAAGGATAAACACTGGAGGACTCAGGACTCTAGCATATAAGTGATGATAAACGGGACACTTTGTGCTGTTACTCGAGGTGTGATCTCATATGTATGCCATAAAATCTTTATATTCAAACACAACACTTGTTTCTGCTGCTGTACCTTGCACTGAATGGTTTTTAGCCAATTAATTTATTTTACACTGATATAAATTATTTTTTCCTCTTCTTTTAAGGGGTTCCCTTGGTGCCTTGTAGCCTGGTCTGGTTCATTTTTGGATCAAGCAGACCCTTCCCACCGCATGGACGCGAATGAGAAACAGGGCAGCGAGGTGGCTCCCAGGCTGCGCAGCCTGTCTGGCCGCAGGCCTGCTGCCAGGCCACAGCCTGTTTAACAATGGTTTTAATTAAAAACTTAAATGATCAGTCTGCCCATTGATCCTTGCGAAATTCAGGTGGTTCGTTATTGGCCATCGCTCTCCATGTTTGATTTACTGATGCCAAGGTTAAAGGGTCACAAGGACAAGTGATCAGTACAACCTTCCCCAAAGTAACCTACAGTTGGGTAGCCTTTTTTGATGACAGTATTGTTGTCTCAGACATTGACACGGCTCAATGTATGTGCTGCTTTTTCCAGTGTTATTAAGCCTTACTCAGAAATGGGGATGGAGGAGGGAACCCACTTTATGTCAGATACTGATCTTGTCTGCTTGGCTTGTCTATTTTGTATTTAGGCTGATGTAATTTTTGTGGAAGAAACACATCATTTGAAGGGTAGACACATTGATCTATCAGTTTCTTGAAATTGTTCAGGATTATAGATCCTTTAAGTAAGACCTGATGAAACACTTTAGCTAGCAAAAAGAAAATGAGGCATGCCAACAGGCAAGAAACTCTTTTTTCCCATACCACAACTGTTTGCCACGTGACTGAACTCAGTGAGAAGCACAGCTAGTCACAGTACCTGTACTTTACATACAGAGGCATGATTTTAGCTCACTGATGGACCAAGAAACCTAAGTTCTTTTTTCTTCTCCCCTCCCCCTTTTTTTAAAAAAAAAATAGGAGTCTTTTTACCATCCTTAAACTTTAAAGAACAGTCATGCAGCCTCTCCATTTCAGAACTGTTATTAGCTCTTGAATCAATGTCAGTAATTCATAAAAGCTGCAACCTAGTCTTTATTATCTGGGCTGTCATGGGAAAACCATTACGAAAGCACTCACCGCAGGCATACACTTTGGTCACAAAACAATTCAGATGATTTTACTGATACTACTCAGAGGAGTAAGAGTTATAGGAAGACTGCTAACCCTGCCTGTAAATCAAGACTACCATAACATCTCTGTGTGTAAGAAACACAGAAATAAATTAAGTCATAAAAAGTAATCTTTCAAAAACAGAACAAAAGTAGCTACTGGCCTTGCCTCATATCCTGCCAGTGCAAAGAATTCCTGCTCTCAAGAAAAACAGTCCATATTGAAAGCAAGCAGAGAGGCCTGTGGGAATTTGAAAAGTGTAAGGCTATTATTTCTAGGCTTTCATAGACAGAAATGCGATCACAGCTCCAGGAAAATGCAGAAACCAGAGGACATGGCAATTTCAATTTTAACCACAAGAACTCTGAAAGTGCAGCTGTGCATAGCTGCGGCTCTTGAAATTTTATCAGTATTACCACATAAGCCGTCACAGAACAGTTAAATTAATATTTATTTTTATTCCAAGCGAGGCCCTTTTGACAAGGTAACCTGTTCTCCAACACGCACAAAATGAATTCAGATATGTACCCTGAAAAAAAACCAATCCATTTGCTGGTTAATGAATGGATGACTTTTTTATTTTCCTAACTGAACTTTAGAACAAAAATATCTTGATAGGCACATCTTTGAATTCATTATTTCATTCTCGGTTCTGGTACTACCAGATTTGAGGGGTGGGGAGAGAGACAAGCGGCACAGGGGGAGTCATCCAAAGAATATCCTTAAAGAAACTGAATTCTGGTCCACATACAAAGTTGGACTGTTTTAATAAATCAGTTCAACTTCACATGTTGACACAATTTAATGGGTCTACCACTGACTCGTATATTTTAACACGTCAATAAATACACAGAAATAAGCCAAGCTGACATAAACAGTTTGAAACCAGTACAAATACTCAGTTGGAACACTTAACTTGTTCAATTAAGCCAGCTTCAAAACCTGCTTTGAAAAGTAAACAAAGTATAGCAAGTGCATACGCATGATGTATAACACTTATAAAATCCCTGCAAGTCCGAGTCCTAAATGTGCCAAATGTCCAGCTAGAGCGCATCTTCTACAAAAGAAGTGAGAAGGGGCGTTTGGTTTTGTTTGAGTGTGTTTCAAATTAATTTACACTGGAAGACAAAACACAGATATGTGGCATCCTTCTCTCTCTAATTTATTGTTGGAAGACTACAAAAATAGTATCATTTTCAAGTGTATCTTCAAAACTTGCTCTAACAAGTCTTTGGCAAAGTATTATTCTTAAAATACGTGAAAAACCGTTACAGCAAGTGATATTAACATTAGGCTCCTGCGTCTCCTGAACACTGCTCTGCTTTATTGAATATTCCCTCAATCATCCATGTTATTTGTAAACACTTCTCATGATTTCTCTTGACTTTGCATATAATCAACTATTTTTTTTAAACTGGGAAGATGGACGATGTTTCCTCCTATCAGCTGGCTTTTTTAAAAACAACAAAAAAAAAAAAACAAACAAAAAAACCCAACAAAAAATAACCACCCTGAGAGAAGAACACACCAATTATTCAAATTTTCTTGTTTTATACAGACGGATCCTTAGTTTGAAGATGTGACTTGCAATACCAACCAAACCCAAAACCTAGGCCTGACTAGCCAAAGGAGAATTCTATTCACCTAATATAATGAAGAGAAAACCTATTTCATTATCATTCAGTTTTCATATTTGCAGAGGGTATTTTGAAATTATGAAATTCTATAAAAAAATATTTATATTATTAAATTAAAAAACCCCACAAATCTATTATCTGAAAACTCAGAACAAATGTTTGTATATTCTATGTAATCTAACAAAAAAAAAAAAGATAGAAATAAATAAAATTAGGGGCTTTCATAAATATCTGCTTTATTGTCTTACATTTTCTCTTTCTCTGGCAATATTCTCCCCTCCAATTACTGTTATATAATTAGAGTGGAAATTGCTTAATATATAAATCAATATTTAATAAACTGTAATTTCATAGATGTATCTTAGGGTTTTTCCTGCTGGAAAAAACTAATATACTGTGTACATATTGCAGTAAGATCTCCAGCACCCAGAGGCCATCATCTTTGTAGGGGTCGGCATGGAAACTCGGAAGTTCCCCCCTCTGACAAGAGCTCGTACCCAGAGTTTCATGATGACATGACAGCCACAAGAAGTGACAGACACCTCCGCACATCATGGAGAGTTAATCAACCAGCTCCATTTCATTAAGGTATAACCTTGCAGTGGCATACATTATCAGAACATAAAAGAAGACATGACTCATGTTGAAAAAAATATTTTGAAAAAGAAGAAATTTTGAGAAGATCACAGTAAAGATGAGAACACTTTTGTTGAAGGACTAAAATTTGAAAGGACTTTTTCAAAACTATGAAACAGTAGCATCTAGGAACTAATCAAAATTCAGCAGGGTAGCACCATACTGGTGATTTTAACACAGTAATACTTACTACAAAAAAACTTGCCAGTTCCAACCAACTTTTTTTTTTTTTTTTTTTTAAGGTGGGTGGGTAGGCAGAATACTGTAAAATTGACAGTGAACAAAAATTCTTGTTAAGGTGGGGGAAAACAATCTTGCACAGAAATGATTTAAATCTATATAACATTAGCCTGACAGGCATGAATTGGCTCCTGTCTTCTGATATGTAGAGGACATGTTAGCTACTATTTCTTCACACCCTCACCTTTCATAAATTAGACCACATCAAAGGTCTCCTTTAACGAACTTCTGTGACAGCCCAATTTTCCCTCAGCAATGGCCATTTTCATGCTTGTTTTCTTTCTCTCATTATGTCAGTTTTTCCCTTATCTTCATCCTCCTCCTCCAATACTGGTTTAATAAAACAGAACAAAAAAATGCAATACTTGATCGCCACGTCCAAGGGAAAGTGCATGTGCTGTTTGGTTTCCTTATCCACAATTTAAAACAGAACACAGAAAAATTTACTTTTTCCTAGAGTCACTATAGTCCAACCTTTACAGACTAAACGCTTTTCCTATTAATTATTCTTTCACTTAAAAATCTGTAATATTTCTACCAAGTTCAAGAAGAAAAAGTAAATCTAGTTTTCAGGGAAAGTCCAAAACATCAAAAGGATTCATTAGAAATTAAATACACCAAGAACCGTACCATGTTAGAACTATTAAGTTGGTCTAAAGAAAACATATTTATTGTCAAGAATTTTTAGAGCTGGATTTTTTTAAAATCTAGTTAAGAGTGCACATACTAGAACAGGATGTACTTAGAATTAAGCAACCCTATTTCAGATCAAAGGATTTTAGAGCCATTTCTAGCCAGAGAATGACGTTATTTATACTACTGTCTCCACAGAGGATAAATCCATTTCTTGTTTGAAAAGGTTAGGCAATAAAGAGAGAGATTTATAAAACTAGTACAAATAATTGGTTTCCTTTTCCTTATCCTCCATTGGCTTCAGTACACATTGGATAACTTTAAAACTCCACCCAGTCTGCAGCAAAATATTTTTATTAAGATTTTACATTACTGTTTTTCTAAGAGATCTGCATAATTATAATTAAGTTTGTACTGAATCAAAACCATATTTTAAAGGGACATCTATCTGCATATATTTTCTCATACTGTCCTAAAATTCATATTATGAAACGCTGATTTTTCACAAAATCAGTTTTACTATTTCACTTATCTGTGGAAAATAATAATGACAAATATTCAGAAGACAAAAGATGGGAAGAGATTTCTAGTTTATAAATACTAATATTAAGAATTATTTAACAGAGAGTGAAGGTAGCAAAAAAAAAAAGAAGGTAAACAGTGGCCTTCATTACCTCTGAAATCTGTAGACTGATACTAGGTTTTATTATATTTACTCTTTAGTTTAGTTCTTGATTAATACCAGTGTTAAGACACTGTATCTATCCATCATTTTGTATATTGCAAATACTATTTCCTTATCCCTTACAAACCACAACAGTTGAAAAATATATATTTTTTTTAACTGGTTAGCTAGAGGTAGCCATTCTGAAAAAAAAAATGCTTTTTGATATGCTGTGACAGTCATTGAGATAATTTCCTAATATCATTTGTAAATCAAGGGTTTCAAGATTTTATTGCATTTCACACAATGTCATTGATACTATTGTCAATAGCTACAACCCATTTTTAAAAGCATGTCAGACTTGCTGAGGACTATGACTGACTACACTACGAATAAAATCACTGAAAATTACTTTTAAATAAATATAAAGCAAAGAGACTTAGAATGAAATCTTATCTATGTTCTATTTATCCATACAGAGGCAGAACATTGCAGGCGAAGAACAAGATTTCTTTTTCTGGGTAATTAAAAATGAAATCTGTCTAAACCATAATTTTAAAGGAGGAATTTGCCAGCAAAATGGTTCAGTGCTCGTTTTCATGCCCTAATTTACCAATTTGATTCTGTTAAGCAAAAGACTTGGATACATACTTAATAGTAAGTTTCACATTCTTAAAACTTTTTTTCAAAATGACCTAAGAATGAGCTTCAACGTTTTGCAAAATTGTTGCTTAAATATTTGGTGTTTCTTTGATGACAGCTTGGTAATTAGTGGAAATTACTACGGCATTTAGTATACAACTTTAACACCTGGGCACCAGAAATTGGTGAATATTCACTTACTCATTTTACACAGGCGACTGAGCAATAAATCAGGCCTACTGGTTAGAATGCAACTTCTTATCTAAAATAGACAAATGGAATAAAACAAAAGAATATTTAACTTGCCTATAAATAAATGCAGCTTTAGAAGATTTATTAGTCTCTATTGGAAATACACATGAATATCCAGCCAAAAGGAATGATGTAACATCACATAGAGTCACAGAAGATGTCAGAGGGAGAGTGCCCCCTTATTTTTCTAAACTGAATAAGTGAATAGCCAATTGCCTATAAACCACATTTTTATTAGATACAAACCCAAATATCACATGCAAAAAAGATTATCAAGAATTTATTTTAAATATTATATATTTCCCTGTGGTCTCTTTGATCAGAACTTCATATGCTGCTCCAGCAAAAGTAACGAATCAGATAACATTTGTGGGATTGTGTTTTCAATAACTAGGCTAACACTTTCACCCTGTTTCTCAATTCAAACGCTAAAAAAAAAAAATCACATTTCAGGAAGAATGAATTAAGACAGGCTCATTTATCATTAGTTACATAGATACTGTACTGATGAAATGCCCAACCTAGTCCTTAGCTAGCAACAGCAGCAGTGATGGAAGCTACAGGTGACTGCAGAGGACATATAAGGCTCGCCTCAGGAAACTATTCTACTATAATGATCACACTATATAAGTAAACTCAGCTTTGTCACTGAACAGACTAAACAGCTAGATTGAATGTGAACTCATTCAAACTCTGTTGATCAAAACTTCTTGTATGGTCCTTATCTCGTGACACATATCAATAAGCAAGTTTTGAACTCACAGACTATTATAGTTCTTTTATGTACAACTAGAGATCTATGAGATCCATTCTTTTCTTCCTCATAGCGTCCTAACTCTTTGTATAATCCAGAATCTTAAAAGAGTCTGAACCTGTAGGGGATAAGATGATGAGCCAATAATACAGTGCTGTTGTGAGGCTATACACATACTTTGCATCCATCAGGCTTCTGCTACAAAACTGTCCAATTTTGGGTATCACTCTTCAAGAAAAAAAAAAATTAAAAAAGAGTCAGACATCAGAAATAGTCCACGGGAGTGCAACATGAATGACTAGAAGGTATGAAAAACTCAACATAAGAGGAAAGATCAAGAGAGTTAGGATTTCTTAAGCAAAGGAAACAAAACTTACATGCAACAAGTAATAATGGTCTTCAAGTAGGCAAAAAAGTTCTTCTGAAAAAAGACACTTACACTCTCCATCTCCATGAAATACTGGACAAAGAATAAATTCTTGCTATTTCAATAATAATGACACAGCGAGGTCAAAGACTATGAAAATATCTGTAATGCTGAAGACTGCAAAGTATCACTGAATGCCTGGGGAGTTTACAGACTTCTCACAGGAGATGTCCAAGAACAGGTCAGGCGACCATCCGTCAGTAATGACACAGGTATGACTGGACAGGCTTTGCAATAACGAGTTAGGACTAGATGGCTTCTGGGTTTTACAGAAATATAGAAAACAAGACAGACATCTTAAGTTCATCCATTCTAAGTCAGATATATAACACATTGCAACAGGCTAACTACTAGTTAACCAAATTAAGAGAAACATAAGAGTCAAGCAGAGTTGCTGTTAGGCTCAGAATTCTTCAAAAAGCAGTATTCTACAAAATGTAAAGAAAGAACTGTTGACTTGGTCTCAAGCACAAGACCATCACTAATGAAGGACTACCTAATACAGTGACCATAAGAAACCACAATTAACATCCAAAAGGGGAAATAATGAACTAGGATAAAAAGGTGAACTACAGAAATCAAACAGAAGCCTATTTTTGTTAAAAGAACATCAGAAGAAAACTTAAAAAGATATGCTTGTACCTGACATAGAACTATTCAAAGATCCCATGAGTGATTCATCATATTTTGTCACTTTTAACAGAATAACTTGGTACACCAACAAAAATACCAGGCAGCATATTTGCTCATGTCTTTTTCAAAATAAGTTTTGTGTTTTTTCTTTTGTTTCTAAACACAGTACTCATTTTGTAAATAGCTCCACAATGCTAATAATCACTGAGGGTGGAAGGGACCTCTTGAAATCTTCTAGTCCAACCTATCTGCTCAAGCATGATCAGCTTGACCAGGTTGCTCACGTCAATTATGTCCAGTCACATTTTGAATATCTCCATAGATGGAGACTTCATAACCTCTCCGTGAAACCTGTTCCATCCTCACAGTAAAAAGCTTTTTCTTGCATTCAGATTGAATGTTGTGTGTTTTAATTTCTGGCCATTGTCTTTTCTCCTGTCACTGGGCACTAGTGAGAAAAGTTTGTCTCCCTCTTATTCATTGCTTTCCACCAGGTATCTACAGACATGGCTAAGATCCCCCTGAGCCTTCTCTGCTCCAGGATGAGCAGTCCCAGCTGTCTCAGCCTTTCCTCATATGACAGATGCTCAAGTCCCTTAATCATCTTTGTGGCTCTGCACTGGACTCACTCCAGTAAGTTTGTATCTTTCCTGTACTGGGCGGCCCAGCACTGAACCCAGCACTCCAGATACGTCTTACCAGGGGTGAGCAGAGGGGAAGGATCACCTCACTTGACCTGCTGGTGACGCTCTTCCTAACACAGCCCAGGAGCCTGGTGGCCTTCTTAGCCAAATGGATGCATTGCTGGGTTGTGGTCAAGTTGTTGTCCACCAAGACCCCCAGGTCCCTCTCTGCAGAGCTGCTTCCCAGCCCATCAGCCCTCAGCCTGTAATTGATATATGAGGTTACTCTTCCCCTGGTGCAGGATTTTACACTTCCCATTGTTGAACTTCATAAGGTTTCTCTTTGCCCATTTTGATTTCCTCACAGTAATATGAAAGGCCAAAATGTAAGTGCATTCAAAAGACACAAATTCTAGCTACAAGCTTCTGCTCACCACTAGAAGCTGCGAAAGTGTTCCAAGCACACCTGATGTTTATTAAACCTTTTTCCCCCTTAACATTTAATACAGGCTCGTTGGGCTTTTGGCCTGATCCAGCATGGCCCTTTCACATTCAGTAAGTTAGCATAAAAGGTGCAGTAAAGGAGAAGAGAAGGAAGTTAAAAAAAAACAAAACCAAAACCAAACAAAAAATAACAAAAAAAAAGGTTCTTTTGACAAGAACTCCTTTTGCATTAATCCTCTTTATTCTCAACATACACTTGGTAAGAAATACCTCCAGTCCTAGTCTCTTCTGAACTAACACACCTTTCACACATTTTTAGTGATAACATTCCAACCTGATCTATACTTCCCAATTACACTACCCTGTAGTTCCTCAGTAGTAATTCCTACTGATCCTACTATTTGTCTGAATTATCAAAGCCTCTTCTCACTCATTCAGCTGTAAATACAGAGAAATGTCTACAGTGGCTATCCAGTACTATACAATTCTGTTCCAATCCACCTTCCTCACCAAAGTAATATTAAGTCATCAAATCTGAACAAAACCTCTGAAAGTGTAACCATGGAGAACATATTACACAGTATCTCCGGTATATTACACATGGGACCTATTCCTGATATTACATTTTAATTCAAGAACTCCACCACTTAAGACAAAAGCATGCAGTACAGTTTCTAGCTGTATGTTTACTTCTCCTCAAATACAAATTGAGGAAATGGATCATTTTTAAATTTATAATCAAAAACATCAAATGTGACAGTAAAGGATATTTTGTGATAGAGATTACTAAGCAAAAAAATCAACTTTATTTCTTTTTTAACCCCATTCTCATTATTTTTTTAATCTCCCAGTTAATGGAAGTCTACCCTAAATGCTATTTTATTCTATTGTGTTTCCTTTCAGTTACACTGCAGTGCTCATCTTGACTAATATATGTCTGCAAATCAACGAGGCTGGCTGTCTCTCCCAGTATCTACTGACCAGAAGGCATAGCCCAAGAGCTAATGAGCTGCTAAACATTGCTGCCATTGAAGAGAGATGTATTGTGAATTTGCAATTTTGCAAAACACGATGCACATAACTGATGATTCCTGTCAGTAGCTGCAGTGTGAGACCACGATTGACTCCAAGATAACAATTAAAATGGAATACATTAAGTAACTCGTTATGGATAGGAGAAGCATAAAGCTTGTCACTGACTGTGGCTTCATTTCCCTGATGTGACACTTCATGAAAGCCTTAATGATTTGTCAGGTATCACAGATGATGAGTCCATGTACAAAATTTATTCGGAATAGTCTATAGCTTTGCTCTACTGCAGGCAAATCACAAATTTTGATTACTTTGGAATATAAACCTCTTCCGTCAGGATGCCCACACAGAAGAAAGGCTAAATGATTCAGAAGAAAAGTATGATGGTACAGTCATTTCACTCACACACAATACAGATTTGATTCACAAAAGGACATCTTATTTTTCAAGAACCTTAATTCCACACTGGACTTTATTGCCCTGTGCCTTAGTTCTCATTTCACTGTAGAAGAGAAAGAGAAGGCTCAGAACCAGATTCACGCAAAAGGATTTTGATAATTGCACTCCTGGACTCAGCATATAAATTCTGCTTATGCCTTCCTTTAAACATTGATGCCCTTTTGTGAATCTAGACTATCCATTCACTAAAACTTTCAGGACAGAAGAATTTTGCTGAAACTAGTAAATGCTGAACAAGGAGCACAGGAAATCTCATCACTTTAGAGACTTAGGCATGTTTTCATCACTGAATTCATAAACCAAGATCCTCTAGATTTAGATTATAAGATTCCTCTTTTAAAAGAAAAAGGGGGTGATTCTTTTGAAAAATAGCAACATTTGGAAATGTACCTTCTTCACATTCAGTAGCTCAGTGGACAAAGTTCTCACCCATGTATCATCACATCCTCAGGGACCATCTCCCTAGCCATCTAGACTGTTTTGAAGTGGGTTCAGTGATAAGTTTGTGTATTTATGTAAACATAAATCAATAATAATTATTATAAAAAAATCTGTTAACTCTTAACTCATGACCCGCTCAAAATAAACTTCACATTTACTTTGCTCCCTTTCAGCAAACCTGCTTTTGCCACCTTCAAACTCTCCTCCACCTTTCTAACTCTTTCCTAGCATAAAATTGTTTGTTTTATTTATGAAACCAAACACCAATATTTCTGCGACTCCCTGAACCAACATGACTCTTCTTGTAGTCACAGCCATGTTCCTTTGTGACTACAAAGTTAATTTTCACTGACTGTGCTTTAAGTGGATACGTATCTGTGCATACTAACTGAAGTATATTAATTCAAATGAAAACAGAAGTGACTTTACACGTTCTTACAGTAACATTTCCAGCAGTGCATGCCAACCAATTCTGTAACAAACAATCTGTTGAGAAAAGCCCAGAATGACAGGCTGCAAGTTTCATTTTTTTCTTCTGATTATAACTTTTCATGCCACTTGAACTCTGAGGTGCAGTGAATTTTATACAATGAAAATAGAGCTACACTGGTCCAAGGCTGACACTTCTTGGGAAGGTTGCTACTTTAAATTACAAATGAAAGCAAGACATCATTAAAATTAGACACATTTTAAAACAAAGATAGAAAATAAAGCAACACGCCAAGCCAACTTCAGAAATTTTCTATTTTTGATGTCTTATTATACACCACACACTAGAGCTGATCGGTCTGGAGGGCTTAAAATGGTATTTTTTTTTTTTTACTAGTTTGCTGTCATTCATTAGATAGATTCCAAGCTTGATTTTTTGTAACTAACAAAGCATAAAGGACTAAATCTATGAACCATTGCTTTCATTGTACTCTCTCTTTTAAGGCCAAAACCCAGCTTTCAAGCAGCACTGAACATTATTAGCATCTAAGTGCACTGGCTCATGAAATATTGGACATTAAAATCAATCAGAGTTTACCCTGGAAGCCTAGACAGAAAATGAGATGTTTCTAATGTAACTTTTAGAAATAAAAAAGGAGAAGAATTATCATCATTGTATCTGATCATAGCTGAAAAAACACGTGGACAGAACAGTACAGACATTCACATGCTTAGGAAATACTTGCTAAATGTGTATCTGTGAGCAGTAATCAGATAGAAAAAGAAAAAAAATGCCGTTCTCCAAGGACACATATGATTAACAAGCTGGAACCAATTAAAGTCAAGTGAAATCCATTAGAACAGAAGATCCTCAAAGTTCTGCTCATGCCTCCCTGGGTGGCTATGTGCTGCCTATATATATATATGTGCAACACAGGACAGGACAACCAGGAGAAAAAAGTTACTTTGGCACCATTCACATTGGAGAAGAGATTGAGTAATATTACTTCCAAAAGCTTTAGTACAACACTTAAGGTAGTGTATCACTAAAGTATTTTTACTAGTCAAGACAGAAATATTTATTTGGCCATCTATTTAAGTTTCAAAAAACTAGTCATTTCAGAAGTCATACTATAAAACAACCCCAAGTCACACTCTGTTTATGCAGGAACACTTTAACTTGAGCATGTTCAAAATCCAAAAATCTCTCTTTTGTGATATAAAAAAACCCTTTATTTCTACTTAGTCAATAAAATAAGATTTGTTAATATCCTTTTTATTCCAGGCTGATTCATGTCAAACACATATATATATATATATATAAAAATTTTTCTTTGGTGATGTCATCAAAAGGTTGACTTGAAAAACCTGGGATCCATTCCTAAACTTGAAAGAACACTGCTATTTTCTAACTTAACTTGCTTAGGAAAAAACCATATCTACAATGGTCTTCTACAATGAAGGTTAGTTTTAGTAGTTCTTTTATCTGATGTTTCTTCGACCTCTAATTTAAAAGAAAAACACTTTACCAAATGGCAATTAACCAGGCAAAATGCTGGCAAAACTGCTGATTTTCCTAAGCAATTTAGTTTTATCTCCTCTATTGTAGATTCTCTAGGTAATCATTTCATTCTAGTAAGGCCATTAAAACATCTCTTGCAACTCTTTTGTAAGAGAATACATGCAGCTGTTAATGAAGACTTCAAAGTTGAGAACACATTCTTGATTAATATGGAAGTTTCTAGTTCTAAAGTTAATTAATCAGAATTTCTGAAGAATTTCTGCTTTTACCTGTCTAATCTTTATTAGAAATTTAAGCCTTGACAAGTACTGTGCTTGGACTCACTCTGCTACAGTTTCACAAAGGTCATGCTCCTCTTCCAGACAGAATCTTTCTACCACAGTTTCAAATCTAGGTTGTGGCTTTTCCTCCAAGTTTATTACACTCATTTTTATTGCTAAGCAAAATAAATAAATAAATAAATAAATAAATCCAAGCATAAACACGTTTTCTAAAACAAAACCCACCACTAACCAGTCTATCCAGATAAAAGACATTAAATTCTCTGCTATCCCCAACTAAAAATAAAGTGTCTGAACATTGGCCTCCCTCAGTCTCCGCAGTCCCTGCATCCCTCTCACTCCACCCTGTCTCATCCTTCAGCAGCCATTCCTCTTTCCCCTCCTTCCTCCAGGACTGGTGTTAGCTGGTCCCACTGATACGGCTTTAAAGACCACTTCTGTGCTGGTAACTCCCAGAGCTTCCTTCCCTCTCCTGACCCATCCACGTTGTGCCCTGTAACACTGCTGTCCCTTGCAGTAGTTCAACATTACCAGAGCTTGTCTGGAGTTCTAACCACAACATCAGGTGTGACAGAATAACCTAACTACTGATTCATTTATCAATTAACTGAACACAGCCACAAGTAGAGATGGGTGAGCTTGGCTCCTGCTTGCTAGGGCACAGAAGCAGAAGTCTGAGTCCCACAGAAGCAGCGCCCGCTGCCTTTCGTGGAACGTCAGTACCCGATTCCCCCACTATCTAGATAATTAAACAAACGTTTCAGAGAAAAATCAACTGTTAGTAATACAATAGTTGTTCCTAATTTATCCTGAAGGGCGGGGGGGAAGGAAGCCAACCCATTGTACCCATGCTGGGAACCAAATTACTGTGTTCAGAAAGGAAAAGTTACACACACATGAATATTAAGCAATATGGCTGGAAGTAAACACAAGTGAAGTTACAAAACCATTTTATTTCTTTTCTATATGACCTTTCAGATTCTCCTAAATTAAATGAAAAGGGGTTGATTCTCAAATGTTCCTTCAGTGTGGAACTTCAGACATTTAAAACCAAAATCTATATAAATTATAAACTCTAAGATTTTTATCTACTATCTACTGATAAATATCATCATAGTGATGCATGTAAGGAGGTCAGTAAGACAACCTGCATGCATCTTCTGTTACTAGGAACATTACATCACCATGCTTATGGACAGGCACTCTGATACTTCTGCCTTAGGACATCACATAGGAAGACAAAAGGGTTAATATATACTTGGTATTGTTCTAACAAGCACGATATCAGCTGGTAGGTGAGACCATACAGAAAAGCACCACTGAAGCCCAAGGAAAATACCAGCTGTCTCCGCTCAGAGAAGACAGATTACCACCTGTCCAGTTATCTTCCATACACAATACAAGGCACGTTGGTCATTTTAACAGGGATAACTGTACCCATATGCTGTTTAATTTTGCACTGCACTCTCTCTACTTGTAAATATTCGTGATGGATCATTGTAAATCATAGATTAGCACAGTGGTGATGTTTAGCTAGAGGCTGAACTTCACACTTCAGCTCCCTGAAGCCTTAATCTACAGTGTACTACGTTAGCATCACTACTTTAGGCAAACAATGGAAAGCAAACACATATGCACACGCATGCACACACACACACACACACAAAATGAGGAAAAGAATTAAAAAAAATATTAAAATTTTAAAAAGATTTTAGGGAAGAATTGTTTTAAGTCACAGTCTGGCAAAAGAGCACTTAACAAGCTTTTTTTTATATACTGTGAGAAGTCCTGCTTACATTTTAAGCAATACACCAAATACTGGTGTTACAAGATCATAAATACTGTTGTAGCTTTAAAACCAACCGGGGGAAAAAAAAATAAAAGGAAAAAAATTTTCCCACATTCTGTATAGCTAGGAAAAAAAAAAGTTTCAATAAGTTTTACAATGTTAGTAGAACATGTAATTTATGATACAAATACATGATCAGCACTTTTTTTTTTGGAGCAAATAACTAGATACTCAGCAACAACTTTCTGTTGATTTGGACACTGATTCTTGCCAAGTTAATTGAGTGTTTTTATGTTTGAAATGTGGCTCTGAATAACTAGTTTTATAACACAAGCTGAGTTTTATAAAGAAATAAGCAAGAGAATCACCTACAGTGTAACTCTGCCATCTTCACAACCACGGCTCTGCCAAAAAAGCAGACTCAACCTGAATCCTTAGATCCCACAGGAGCGGCAAACTTTATTAGAATATTCTGGCTCCTCATATTATTATTTTTCTGCTATTCTCTCTGTTGAAGGAAAAAAAAAAAAAAAAGGCAGCCCTTGAGAGTCCCTGGCATGGAATACAGCTGACTGCTGTCTGTCAGCCAGGTGTTAGTGGCTAAAAGCTGCACCATTTGCCAGGAAGAGTAAGGATGTCTGAATAGGAGGCAGGAACACATCAACGAGGAGTGCAATGAAGGATCTCTAATTCTGAGCGTCTCTAAAACTTCAGAGATTTGGGGTGCTCTCTAGCCTTGCTCAATCCCTGCAAATACTTTGCTCTAGCAGCCGTTCAGATGTTTGTTTGAACAAATGCTTGTGAAAAATGTTGAAATAATTATTTTGTATGAAGTTGTTGCATCATGGTCTAAACTGCTGGTTATTGCAGGGCTCTGGGACAATGCACTGTGGTTTTGACCCAGAATCAAGTATTCACTTGTGCTGCTTTCAGTTTTAGAAAAAATTAAAGACCCAAAGCCGTGAGAGAGTCACACTGAAAGGAAGGATCACAGACTCCCTGTGAAAGCTCTGCTCGCTCACTCATACAACTCACTCTGTTAGATCAGGTGCGAAATTTGTGACAGCTGAGCAGAAACTTAACACCGTATCCATTCCTACGTTGTTTGCTAAAATGACATAAATCACAAATCCACCACCTAGCCTCTTCAGTATTTAGAAATTCTCAATTTTTCAAATAAAATGTCACCACATGTTTACTCATAATATTTATTTTAATTCCTTCCTTGTCTGCACTTACTTGGTATTAAGTTGCAGAGTTAGCAAAATTTAAAAAGTAAATTAATTCCCACCCCCAAAAAAAACAAATTCACAGAACAACATGATTTTAAAGAGTGAGATATGATTTCTTATTAGAAATTTCAGGCTAGAAAACATAAAATTGTCATAAAATTAATCCAAGGAAACTTCTAATTTTAAAACATGTTATAATGTAGTTCAACATGCAAGAGATGTACAATTTATTGACAAATCACCTTAAAATATCTAGTCATTTAATTAGCTTCCACTTCATTGAAGCTGATAAAATTTATTTTATTCTCAGCTGAAGCAAGTCAAGGCTTTTCTTGTGCTGATCTACATAGCAACTGAGATTCACATTTTGCTTTTAAAAAAGCCTCAAATACTCTAAAAATAAGATTCTTTAAATATAAATGAATTTACCTTCTTAAAATTGTTTTTAAGGGAAGGGAAACAATTTTAAGAAGGTAAATTCATTTATTAAATTAGATTTTAAAATAAAACTTGTAAGTCCGCTGAAATACAAGCCAGTTTTTATATCTGATCTTCAGATACATTATTCACTCATATTCTATCTCCAGGTATATGCAGAATATGTAACTTACTTACCATATGTTACCTCTGAGCATATTCAGCGGCATGTAAAAAGGCTCGTGTACAAGTTAATCACATAGCTATCAATTCTCTAAGTCTGACCAACTGCTAAGTTAACTTCTCAGCCCCAGCAGTGCGTTACCCTGCCTGTGCCCCTGCCACCTGTGCCAGAGTTAATACTTGGGTGTCAAAGACACAGCTCTGCTTCAACTGCAAAATGGCAGCTTTTGCAACTCCAACTAAGTTTAACCACAATACCCTGTTAAACAATGGTTATAATACGTAATTACACTCAGCAATTGGTCTTGGATTATTAATGGAAAAAAAACCCCACAGATAAAAAATGAACAAGTTTCTATGGCAATTTTTACAGAAATTAAGGCATGCCTCAAGCTCTTTTACACATAGGAATTTCTTTCAGGAGCAGAAAAATTAAGCTGACCGTTAAAAATTTTATGTTATTTCACAGGTTTCATGCATAAGAGTTTACTCCCTATAGAACAGTCTAACATTTTACCAAAAACCCTGCAGTAGGATGTGACTATATTATACTGAACAGTAAATACTGTAAACACAAATTTATTCTGTTAGCTACTACATTAAATGTGTAAGTTTTTTTTAACAGTCAGTTCAAACAAACCCTCTTTCTAGAGCATGGCTGTATAAATAAACAAACTATTTTTAGTTTAGGCACTTTGAAACAATAAATTTTCTATGCCGTCCAAATTTTATTGCTTCAGTCTGATTAGACCTTTGTTTCAAGTAACTGAACACAGTTGTGTAATCCAGGCAGAAAACAGCGGTTCCTACCAGACGTCATTACTTAAGGCTAATATATCAGGTGAAAAAACAAAGAATATTAATAGGTGGAATTTTAAAAGTTCAGTTGATCATTAGGTTAAAGTCAAACAAGAAAAAAACAATTATAGGCACAAATACTGTCTAGGAAGACAGAAGTCACAAAAGGATTACAGAATCTGGAGGAATATGATTTTTTCATACCTTTAGCAAATATGTAATTATGGTCTGGCAGCAATATGCCATAGCCCTGCATGCTACCCTGACAGCAAGATGATATTACCACCTTTGGCTGCTTATCCACACTCCTTTACCAAAAGCTACCCTCCTCTCTGATAAAGATCTGTTTAAATAGGCTAGCCTAAACACAGGCTAAGTAACAGCCAGTACGTATAGCCTTTCCCTAACTTAGTTTTGTCAAAGTAATTCTGTACAGTTTAAATAGCATAATTTAATTCAGGTTTTCTCAAAACAGGTCATCTTGACAGTGGCTACACATGCAGTTATGCTGCATCTGAGTGGGGCTGTAATAACGGTAGTGGAGGACGGCAGCAAACAGCTGGGACCAAAACCTCTTACCTTGGCTTAACTGTAGCCAGAAGAGCTCACCTGACCTTATTTGACAGCAAAGCAACTAGTGTCACAACTCCCCACTTCTGTGGGGTCGCATGCACAAAGGAAAGAGACCAGGTTATCTCCCAGTCCCCACTTTCTGAGCCACACAGCAACGAGGGCAATCGTCTGCCCAGCATAACAAAATCTAGTACTTCAGCAGCTGGCATCTGGAGAAGTAAGTTCCACAGTACTGGAATTTCTTTCCCCATGCACTCAAAATAGCCTGTACTTGCTGCTTGTCTGCTCTTCCAAATGTAAAAAAAAATCTTTTCTTTTTTTTTTTTTTTCCAGAAGGTTTCCAAAGAAAGAATAAGCACCTGAAAAGGAATAGTCTTTTTCTGCTGTGGTTCTTTTTTGAGCCTATATGATCTCTCAAGTATTTAATTACCTCTTATATTATTCATCTATTATATGGATTACACCAGGTTTGACTTCCTACAGTGTTGTAATTGAGATATAGCGATCCAGACCAGCAGCAGGCTGGAACCACTCCCTTACCAGCAGGTTTTCTCTGCAGCCTTAACTCAGTGAACAAATATCCAGGCTGAGCTATCTCACATAAAACTAATACAACTCTCGCGTAAAACTAACACTAAAACAAACCCTTGCAAACTGTATTCAGGTTATTTATTTTAGGTGGAGACAGACTCATTCATATTAAGATCTACTGTGTCTTCTTCTCATTCATGACAATGCCTGCCAATGAGCTTAGTAAAGCAGTAAACTATGCGGCCGTGGGGCTCCGCTTCCCCTGTGAAACTACACAAAGAATCGCTCAGCTCGCCACGCACAAAATGAGTTGTGGCACAGCATCACAAGACCTGCAATAGCAGGGTGGTTCCGTCTACATCTGAGCTGAAAAATCCAGGAGATTCACTCAAACCAGCTTTGGCCCGTGTCCATGACTCAGTTCAGGCTGTCGACTCGGGTGCCAAGCACCGCTCACTGCAAAGTACTGCGAAGCAGCTTAAGGACAAAGCCCAAGTCAAATATCCAAAGACATTCAGCTGCTGACACTTGCTACCTCTGCCTGGGGAAGTGTCTACAACAGCACTTTCAAAAAGTACAACACATCCGCTCCCTGAAGCTTATTCATCTCTTCCTCCCCTCTTCCGACATGTTCACTGCCAGGCCAGGTTGCAAGCTCTTTTGATCCTGTGAACGCTGCTTTTCATTCTATGGTCAGTATAAAAAAAGGGTGAAAGTCAAGCAAGTTTTCTTAACGCCTTCCTGACTTGCTCAGTTATCTATGCCTATAAATTCTGATTTTAGAGAAGGACATGTTAATAAAATACTATTCTAGAAAAAAAAAATATTAATACATTAGAAGAAAGTTATCCACACAATGGTTTATATTTTCATACTGGAGAATTTCCTTACAGATAAGAAGAGAAATAACAGAGTTATGTCAGATATCATTATATGCAAACGATAAAGTAAATGACAATAAGCCAACCAGAGATGTTATAACCAGGATAAAGTAGATTATTTTTCCTCCTTGTAATATGTGATTTTTGAAACTCTGTGGAAGATTATAAATCATTTTTTTGCAAAGCTTCATACAGGAAACTGATAAAGTCTTTTTCCCTGTTGCCTAGAATAACATAAGCAGAACAAAAATATATTCGTAAGTAGTTTATACTTTCCTCTATATTATTTCTGTGTAATATTCATGATAAGTTCTTGATCAAAAAATACTTATAAAGACATTTATTTAATTAACAGAAAAGATAAAGTAATCTCACACTGCAATTACTGGTATTTTCATTATCTGCTGCACAACTATGTGCACAAAATAATCCCCTAAGAGAAGTCTGAGAGTTTACAACTTTAAAAAGACCTATGCTGGGTTGCACTGACTTTCCTCAGTGCATCTCTTGCTTTCCCTCCCAAGTAAGAAAGTACTGAAGTAAGCTACAAGCAACAGCTAAGAGACGCTTTATTGCATCAGATTTATGACAGCCTGAAATCTATTACCTTCTCCCATAAACTCAGACACATAGTTTGGCATTGACACGATTTTGAACTCTTTCCATATGATTAAAAGTTGACAGGCTTTGAGGAGGGGGGTTGGACTAGACGTTCTCCAGAGGAACCTTTCAACCACAGTGATTATGAGGGTGTTTTAGAAACAACACTCTGCTAAATGTACATCTTTAAATACTCACATTAGTAAAAGGATTTCTAGGTTTATTTTCTATTAAAACTTTAATAATTCAACTATCACTCTTATTAAATGAACCTTGCAGCAGAAGACCTTCATGCACACTGACAACACAATATTCAACTATGTTCACAAAGGCAATAAACATGCAAGGCCATTTTACACAGACTCTAACAAATCATCTTCTCTAGCTAGTTGCACAACCAACCTCTGTAAAAGCCTCAGTGAGAGCATTTGCTTATTTCAAATATAAAATAAAAAAAAACTGAAATACTCTTTAAATTTATGATTAATTTCACTTTTCTTGTAAGGTCTGTGGTTTTTCAAAGGGACTAACAGCCTGCTGGCTGTATACAAAAATTGACATGCCCTCAAGGAGTATCTTTGAACTTAAAAGTCTGAAAGGGTATAATCAAGGAAGACCACTTTCCACAAGAGACCGTACTTTCCTTCTGAGAACATTAGGTATCTCAAAAACACCAAAAAAGTTAGGTCTTGCTGGTTTTTTTTGTTCTCTTAAAAGTTCATCTTTACCTAAAATGAACTGGGAAATTAATGATTGTAAATTAAGAGGAAAGAGGACTATTGTTTTAAAACATCAACAAGATTTCTCCTGTTTTTTAACTTGAAATCCCTGCTCAAACTCACAAGCCCGAATATCACAGCATCTCAAAGAAATTAATGTAAAACTCTACTGGATCTTTCAAGTTTAGGACCCTAACATCTAGTATCAGCATAATTGCACTTACAAGAAATCTGTATTTTAATATGATTCAGTGTCTTTACATTGAGGAAATAAAGGCAACCAACACAATGATTATCTTTGTAGTCCAAGAGACTTTTTCATTTACCTTCCAAATTGCAAGCATCCAGATTACAAGAGAGTAAAACATTATTAAAATGTATCATTTCTAGAAATGTGCTATATCAACACTCTACTGAGTTACAATTTCAACCTAAATTTTGCAGTGCTTTAATTTAAAGGACAATTATAATATTTGCAAGTAGGGATTTTTTTTATCATGCGTGTATGTAACCAAATAACATTTTGGTATTTTTCTTAAAGAAAATATGAAGAAGCAGCTTGAAAATTATCTGCAGGAAAATAATACATTTCTTCATTTTTAACCAGCTACTGTGGTTTCACACATTGATCAGACTTGCTGTACTTTTGCAGGCAAAGAACAAATTGTTTGCATTAATTTTTACAATCTCCCTATCCTAATATTTCCAAATGAAATCCATTTCCTAATTCAGGCTCATTTTTGTTGTTGCTGTTTCATAGTTATTGAACTACAGCTTTTGACCTAACAGGTAACACTAAAAAATAAATGAGAAGAGGGAAACCCTCAAAAGGCAAACCTTAACTGTACCCACAAACAAGAATATCAAAGGCTTTGTTGAACTTTTCCAGTTATCTGGGTTTAAGCACAGCTCATGTAAAACAGGAACCACTTCTCTCTGTACACTGAAATGTTTTTCTGTCTTCTACAGTTGTTACCAATTCCAGCATGGAAAACTTGGCAGATCTCTTTAAAAAATATTTTCCTTAAATCCTACAATACGCAACATTATGATGTTAATCTGCAAACCTCAGTAAAGTTGCCCTAGCAGAATGGCTAACCTGCCTGAAATACTTGTCAATGAAGACACAGCTGGCACTTCTTCCTCCAAGTACTCAATAAAGCGCTGCCTTTGTTGTACAGAACTCCTGTACAAAGGTGTTTCTGTATGGCCATAGGTCTCTAGATACATGTTCTACAGAGGCCAGGGTAGAAAAGCTATGCTAGTTCAGGGCCACAAAGCACATGAATTAAAGTCTGGAACACAGTGTGTGGCTTCCTGGCCTCAGCACTCTCTGACATAACTCCTTTAAAAACCTGTTTTTTTTCCTTTTAGGCCAGTTCCACCCTTGCAGTACTGTCTATTACAAAAACCTGTCTATTATAAAACATAAAAAGCAGAGTAACTAGGATGTTTTTGCTAACCATCTAAAATCAAAAATATCTCCATTACTTAGCTTGTTAAATGCTGACTGATCTGATCAAAAATTACATTGAACTTAACAAATTTAAGTAAGCAAGCTAAGTAACTGAGCAATGCACTTTCAGCAGGTATATCTGCTGCTTAAGGAAATTGTCTGTCAACATGCCACATAATAGAGATGGTTATGGCCCACCCAGAGCAACAAACAGCCCAGAGATCTGATACAATACTACCTCTGTAATTACTATTATCCTAATAATGTATGCTATGAGCAAACATGCAGCAGTTTGATTGAACTTTGGTGTAGACACAGCCTTCATTCTTAGTTCATTTATTTTTATTTCTTTTGCAAATATTCCAGATCAAACTAAGACCTAGTTTGTAGCCTTTGTACTGGTCTATTTACACACACTAATTTAATATAGAACACTTCATATAGAGATAAACCCCAGTTTGGGGAAGAAAAACCCGTAGAGAAAGAAAAATAGCAAATGAAAGTGACTTTAAGGACAGACTAGTTTCTCGAGATAACTAGGCCTTCAGAAGATAAATGAAAAATAACAGCAGTAATAGAGATTAACAGCTTTTCTACTGGAAGCATGCCCAAGGCTGAATTGAAAGCTGGGTACAGGATTCCATAGATAAAAGGTAAATATTCTCCCTATCATTAAAATAAATTAAAATCTTTCACATTAGGGTTTCCCATCCTTAACTAAAGAGGAAAAAATTCAGTGCTTACCAGAAAGTAAGCAAAAAAATTGGAAAAGTTATTGGATTTAAAAAGAACTTTCTCTCCACTCATTAACAGAAGAGCATGTCTGTGTCACCAAAAGACTGCACACAAATCAGTTTCGTCCTCAATTACAGCCTTTTTGTACTTCATCTTGAACTATAATCCAGATATGTTGAACAGCAAGGTTCCCTGCCTCCTTGAAATCTTCATACACTGAAATGGTTAAATGACAGCCAAAAGAGACTCTTCATATTACACTCCCTCCAAAATCTTCCTGTGTATTACAAACAAACTGTGTAGAACTGCATGGATTTGGCCTCTGCTCCATTAATGAACAAGTTCAGGTGCCTATAATCACACCATAAAGCTGATTTCATACACAGATGCTGGTACTGGTACGTAAATGGCTGGAGAGATAACGGAATGTTCCACTGATAAATAGAAAATTGAATACTTCCAAAATAACGTGCAAATTCTAGAAGATAACAGAAGCCTGGAAAAGAAGTCCTAGTCTCAAGACATCAAATAGTTATGAAAAAAATTCTAATTAAAAAAATCCTTTGTAAACAAAATCTCTTTAACCTTCACTGGAATGAAAGGCCCTTACAATCTCCACATGCTACTATCATATTTATCACAAGTTTTAATTATAAACTGTATTGCAGAGACTTTTATTGGCTAACAAGTCTTATTTCACACCACCCGTAATCCTCACCATAGAACAAAGCTGCAAGAGAAACAACAATGCTCTACTAGGAACCTCTTACTGTGAATTAATTCAAAATTATTGTGATACTATTTTTTTAAACAAAATGGCAAAGCATGCTCAGAAGGCATTTGTGTACTTTGACCATCTTAATAATCATCGCTGAAATTGCATGCTTAACAATATTTAGAAAAAAGTTTACTACTATACCAATATAAATCATCCTACCTTACATTTTGTTGCTGTCACAAAGAAACAATTACCTTCTCATCACCATACAGCTTACTTCTCCCCACTGTAACAAAACACAACATCTGCCAGCATTAACTTTATTTATATCCATAAAAAGGGTGAGGGCTTTCAGACAGTATTTTCCAATGTATTTTGGATAAAATTCTCTTTCATAAAGAGTACTTCTTTTGCTCTAATTAGCCCTAACATAGTACTACTCCTTCCTGATTCTTGTTGTAGAAGCTCTCGCATTTCCAAGCACACCTTGCACTTCCTCAAGAAGGTGAAATCTCTACCATTTCCCAATCAGTGCCTTAAAAAAATATAGCTGCAAAGCCTGCCATAACTTTTTACAGTAGCCATATTACTTCCCTTATAGATGATACAGTAAATCTAAGATACAAAAATAAAATGCACAGGCTCATAAAAGATCTTTACTGCATGCAATAATTGAAAATATATTTTGTATTTTATTTTTTAAGGTAGAGTTTCTCTGTGTATTAAATTAATAGAGCTTTGAACAAGATGCCTGAATAAATTTGTGCAGAATTTTTATTTCAAGTCAGATATATATGAAACCTTTATAATACACACATGTATGTTTAATTAAACGTTTTTAAAACAAAATGCTAGAATAGATTTTATTTAGAAGATCAGCACAAGAAATATAGGGTATGTTATCTAAAGTTAAACTCTTTATTACTTAAAACATCTGAATCCATACGAACACTGACATACCTCAGTGTTCCATTCAATTGATTTGTTTCCCTTGCAATTAAAAAATGCAATTTCACTTGTTCCAAAGTTCGACACTCTGCTACGCTTATAGAAGAGCCTGCCTGTGACTATTTATTCTCACTATGCAATGTATTTCAGATATGATTTCTACTCATCAACCAGAAGAGTCTTGAATACATCTATAGTAGAAACAACCAGATAAAAATAATCATCAGGCACTAGACACACTAAGCTATACGTCTCAACAAATCATCTTAGCCACAGTAATATCCTTCAATGGAAGTAATTTTTTTTTCTCCAAATCATTTAAAGAGAAAGACAAAAACTCAAATAATTAAGGTCAGCAATAAAGATATGATTACCCTTAATTTACCTTCCTGTGCTTTAGGCCTCAGCCACAATACTATGCTGAAATTAGGGCCAACACCACACACCGGTGGGAATAATCCCCCATTCGCTTTCATACAGGAAGAAGTTAACAAATTCCAGAGAGGCCATCACCACGGTTTGAAAAAAATATAAATCTTGGAAATAATAGATGGACAAAATTTTACCTAGCTTGGACACATCCACTAACAGCAGCTTTCTTGGTTTGTTGTAACGATCCTATTTCCAGGCCAGCGTCGCAGCTGCCTTTCCACGCCGACCCTGTGAGAGGCCTTCCCTCCCCAGCCCTCCCGCGGCAGCACCTGCCCAAGGAGCCCCTGTCCCGGGCTAAGCCCTGGGGCTGCAGAGCTGCCAAAGCCCCACTTCCACGCTCTGAGAGTATCAAAAGCCTGAGATCCAGAAGGGAAGACCAAGGACGGCTCATTAAGGACTAAAACTGCTGGTACAACAAACAGCGTTATCAGAAAAGAGATGTACTTTTACAAGCCCCCAGAAACAGAGGATGAGGGGAGGAAAGGGAGGAAGCATGGAGCCCTGAGGGCCTGGCACCTTCTGCCACTGGGCAGAGCGCTTCACCTCCCACACACATCCAGCTGGCAGATCTGATGCAGCTGAGTGCCCACAGGCTAAGGAATAAAAGATTTCTTTTCTGTGTACTGTGCATGTATCACGACACTTTTGAATGAAATCTGCTGAGCAAGACTGCAGTGTGTAAACCAGCTACTTTCAACCATTTCCTGCTCTTTCGGTGGTCTATGGGTTTACAAGACGCCATCGAGATGAATTACAGGCAGAGACAGTAACTGAAGTCTGGTGAAGAGTTAATGTCTTCAGATGTAGACCACAGTTCAATTCAAACTTTCTAGTCTACTCTTTAAGTATAAAGATACCGCATAGAGCCTCATCCAGTCTTGCTTCAATATAGAAATATTTCAAGTAAATGTTAAGGAGAAAAAAAAAAACAAACACAAAACCAAAAAAATAAAAAAGCACATCTCCTCATTTCAGTAAAACGTGACCCAAGGAGTCTACATTTCCCAGGGAATAAAAGCATATTAAGAGCTACTACAGTTTTCTGACAAGTTGTGCTTCTGAAGTTTCAACTGTAATTCTCTTCTGCCCCTTCTTCTACTTCTACTGGATTCACTAATTTGTGTACAATATGAATAACTATTTCTTCAAGACACAAAAGTTACTGAGGAAGCCAAAACAGTTGGACAGCAAATCACACACTTACTTTCTTATCCTGTGACTTCCCTTACTGTGTTCTTAATTGAAGAATAAATTACAGGAACAAAATAAACTCCAGTGCTGCTTTAAGTCCCCAGAGAAGTATGAAAGCCAAAGTGCACCAGAATTAGCAACGTTTGACCTACTGATTTACTTCGTACCCACAAAACCGTTTAGACTTTCTTCAATGCTATAACCATGGTCAGGGTAGTTCATATATGTATAGCTTCACATACGTAGGGACAGAATCCCTGCACCTACTTCCATGTAAACATAGTACTAATTGGAACTTCTATATAGTATGAGTTTACTTGTAGCCTCAAGTTACCTCTTAACATTTGCTTTAATAAAACTATAATAGGCTGAGCATATACCAAGTCTTTAAAATTTTGAATCATTTGTGCAACTGTTTTCTGAGCCCGTTCCAACTTTCCATTGTCCTTTTTCATGTGTGTGTGTGGACACAGCATTCCAGTGACTGTGTCACTGATGATTCACCTGTACTTCACCTTCCTACTCGTATTTCCCAGCATAACCTGGAAAAACATTGTTAGACTATCTAATGTGATTCCAGGTCCTTTTCAGCATCACTCCCTTATTGACTATGGTCCCATAATGCTAAGCTTCTGAAAAAAACACCTTTTGTGTTTAGTTGTATGATTTGAATGCAAGAAAATATACTTGACAAGCCATTCAGTTCAAATATGGAGAGTGGACTTAGCTTTACTTGTTTCTCTGTCAACATTTGTTTTAGGTGCGAATCCTGCAAGTTGTGACTAATGATTATTGGGTAAATCCATTTTGAGGTATGTACTTCCACCTCGGTGACTCTTTCTACATGTATCTATTAACTTAGCTGTTTTGGTGTATGTTTAGAGGAAACTGCCACTGCTTCATTCTTTCTATAAACTAGTCAGATAATTTGAAGAAAAGTAAATCAGTTTTTCAACATAAGTTTATACTGCTCTTCTATGGACAAGTTCTCCTCACACTCATCTAACCCTCTATGAAGACTGGTTTAAATCAGGTTTCTTTTTTGTCATAATTGAAGTCAGGAAAAGATTAAACTTACTTTCTTCTTTCCAGTAAGAAAATACTTCAATGATGACAGCATACTGAAGGAGCAAAACCAGGGACTGTGACTTCTGGGGCTTGGCTTGCATGGGTGGACTCTTTGATGGGTTAAAAACTGGCTGGATGGCCGAGCCCAGAGAGTGGTGGTGAATGGGGCAAAGTCCAACTGGCAGCCGGTCACTAGCGGTGTTCCCCAGGGCTCAGTTCTGGGGCCGGTGCTGTTCAATATCTTTATAGATGATCTAGACATAGGGATTGAGTGCACCCTCAGCAAATTTGCAGATGACACCAAGCTGGGTGGCAGTGTCGATCTGCTGGAGGGTAGGAAGGCCCTACAGAGGGATCTGGACAGGTTAGATAGATGGGCCGAGACCAATGGCATGAAGTTCAACAAGAACAAGTGCCGGGTCTCACACTTCGGCCACAACAACCCCATGCAGTGCTACAGGCTGGGGAAAGAGTGGTTAGAAAGCGGCCCAGCGGAAAGAGACCTGGGGGTGCTGATCGACAGCTGGCTAAACATGAGCCAGCAGTGTGCCCAGGTGGCCAAGGCGGCCAATGGTATCCTGGCCTCTATTAGGAATAGTGTAGCCAGTCAGTCTGGGGAAGTGATCGTCCCTCTGTACTTGGCACTGGTGAGGCCGCACCTTGAATACTGTGTCCAGTTCTGGGCCCCGCACTTCAAGAAAGATGTTGAGGTGTTGGAGCGAGTCCAGAGGAGGGCGACCAAGCTGGTGAAGGGTCTGGAGGGTCTGACCTATGAGGAACGGCTGAGGGAGCTGGGGTTGTTTAGCCTGGAGAAGAGGAGGCTCAGAGGTGACCTTATTGCAGTCTACAACTACCTGAAGGGAGGTTGTAGTGGAGTGGGAGTCAGCCTCTTCTCCCAGCCAACTAGCGATAGGACAAGAGGACACAGCCTCAAGCTTTGCCAGGGGAGGTTCAGGTTGGACATTAGGAAGCATTTCTTTTCAGAAAGGGTTATTAGACATTGGAATGGGCTGCCCAGGGAGGTGGTGGAGTCATCATCTCTGGATGTGTTTAAGACAAGACTGGACATGGTACTTAGCGCCATGGTCTAGTTGACATAGTGGTGTCAGGGCAATGGTTGGACTCGATGATCCCAGAGGTCTCTTCCAACCTGGTTGATTCTGTGATTCTGTAATTACTGCTCCCATTTTCTACCCTCTTAACTTTGAAGCTCTGCATCTATTCCATGACATAGAGCAGAAATATGCATCAGTTGCTATTCTTCCTCTAGAATGGGGAAAACTAATTGACAGCCTGAAGGCTGAATCCAGCCCCACAAGATGGTTTTACTTGGCTCCCACAATGGCCTAGAGCAAAACTGAACATCATGTACTGTGCTAAACAATACTCTTCGCCCACAGGAGAGCAGGAAAGAAAGAAAAGGGAGTGAGGAGATGTAGGGGGTGGGAGGAACAAAAGAGCATGGGTGACGGCTGACAGGTTAAAAAAGGAAGTGTAACTGTTCCAGCACTTTCCCACCTACTCGAGTTGCCTATACAGACAGCAGTTAGCACAGTGCAGAGCTGGAGAAGGCTGGGTCCTTCACAGGGTCTGCCTTGAACTCGACTAAACCAGAGGAGGGATCACTTCCTGCTGCAGTGACTTGGACAACCATACCAGGATCCACATGCCTTTTGTAACAGGCTTTTAAGAGGTAGCTTTGCTAGATCTACTAGGTAATTAGGGTAGATTGGGAGTGAACCAGTGCCCCAAGAACCCCTACAAACAGAGGAGTGGAAGGCAGCACTATTTCTGCATGGGACCTACAGTCTCTCCCAAGGGAGGTCATGCTGCTGGGGCAGAGAGATAGTCTAGATGTTCCAGGTCAGGGAACAAAGTCCTCTTCTTCACATCCACTATGTATTAAAGCAAGGGGGCTGAATTTAACTTTATAGGCTTTCCTTGAGTATGGGTGAAATTAAAATCAATGACACTCATCTGTTCCTGCAGCAGCAGTCCCAAGTTCAGCAGGAACACACTAAATTGAAGTCAGAAAAAAACAAGTGTCCCTGCACCAGGCTCTCCAGCACCTTCTATAGCACCTGTATATTCTTAGAATTTCTCTTTTGTACTTTTCTTTCTCTGGACAATAAAGGGTTAAATACATAATCATCTTGATACATTCATCTGATCCATGAGCAGCTGGCAGAGGAAAAAAAAAAAAAGAAAGAAAAAAAAAGAAAAGGTGGCCCATACCCATAGGGAACCAGCAATCCAGGCTCTAGAGGAATAAATCCACAGAAGGAAAATCGAAAATTATAAGTTAGAGAACTAAATTTATAACTCAGCACCACCCAAAAGGGAGAATTCTTGGAACATTTCAAAGGACTTACGAAGTTATTTGCAATTAGTGATAAAAATAGCTATGAAACATTTCAATTAGGCCTTAAAGCAGAGCGATGAAGAGCAGTCTTGTGAGGAACAAATGTAACAGTGAGCGTGTTCCCAATCTCTCCATGGCTGACAGACATCTTTGTGACCCTCTAGGACCAATATTTAATTTCTTCCTGTCTCAGTTTTTCTATCTAGAGAACAGCAATAGCAAGACCTCCTTCCTTCCCAAGTATGAGTACACTTGAACATTTATAAAATGCTTTTAAAAATGTGATTTGAAATACCTACACAAAACCAGAGTAGCGTGGACTTTTCAAGGTACTCTTGCAAAAGAAAACACCACAAAGCAATGCTAAGATACCAGAATCGAAGTATATGCATTGATACTCCTTCTTCTGTACACAAACAATATTTACTGAAATTAGCTGGCCTTTATGTTTTTTTTTTTTTCATTTTTGGAAAATATTGTGACTATTTTTGGTTTAAAAACCTAATTACTTCAGCTAGCATTTTAAAATGAAGTAATTTGCAATGCCTACCATTATACCTTTTATTAACATCAAAGGACTGGTTTAGCCCATTAATAGTGAAAAAGCTACATATCAAGCAGATTTTGATTATTCTATTTTACTAGCCAATTTCATGACAGCAGTTTGGAATATTTCATCGTCAGCTTCTTCAATAGTTCTTAATATATGCCTAGTACATCTTATTTTACAAGGAAATTTTGTTATCAAGTATCTTGCCAAAAATGCTGCTTGATGCCCATTTATGAAAGGATAGTCCTTTCCACAGTATTGTAATTTGTTTATTCAGAAAGTGGTACATAGGTAAGTTTTTATATGTTTTGAAGAAAATTTGCTCAGTTAATAAGCCAAATCCATAGCTATTAGAAAGAGCAGTCCAGAAGACACAGTTTTATAAAACATCTTAGTAAAGTCACACTATCAGTGGAGCCTTTCCTGGTTTAAAACCTCTCCACAGACTACACCAAAGAACTAATTCCAGTAATAAAACTGGAGCCAAACAAATTATCTTCAGATAAAGATGTCTACGGGTGAGACTTGCTAGTGTCTGATGAAAAATTTAAGAGCAGCTTGGTATTCAAGGAATTCACTTAATTATTGCCATCTTACTTGCCATTTGTAGTCTACATATTCTGTATACTGTGGAGTGAAAAAACTTATTCATTTTTTTGACATCAGAGAAAAACCTGCAGGTTTTTACTTAATACCATATTTGAAGCATAATTGTCGAGTAAGGGTAAGGCATGGAGCTGAATACCAGACTTTTAACACTAACAGTTTCTGCCAGTAAAGCATTTACTAATAGGCACTGAAGAACAAAAGCAACCAAGAATGCTCTTGCATCTGGAAATGGTTACAGAAACCAAAATGGTAACTGTGTATAAAGTAGCATGGTCACATAGCCCTAAGTTGTTGCCTTTTTTTTTTTCTTTTTTTAAGAACATGGGTTAGAGAAAGTATTTCACACTTTTGCCTTTTTTTTTTGTTAATTGGAATATTTTAAAGTCGTAGATTAATAAAAAAAGCTCATTTTTAGTTTCTTTCCCACTTCATTATGAACTTTTGGAACTGAATTATAGCGGGCATATAGGTAAAACATTAAATTTCAGTCAAGCTAGCTCTAGCATGCAGCTCCCCTCCAATCACTTTTGATAGCATAGAAGCACAAAGAAGCCCCATTTAGAGAGTCCACGTGTGTTTAATCTTTGATTAATTGAACAAAAAACTAAGCACCTCCAGATGTATTTCTTTTAATCACGGGAAAGATATCTTTTCAGTTGCTTTGCTAGTAGGACAGAGTCAGCAGATGTCTGACTAGTCTAAAGGGAATTTCTCTTTCTCTGGAGAAAACAGTTTAAATAGGAGAGGAACAGCCATATGCTGACTATGTACTGCTTAACAGATGACATAGAGAGGCATCGACTACCGCGGGGAGTGGAACAGGGCAGTTTTCAAATTAAATTTCTTTCAAATTCAAAGCAATCAGCTGAAATCAATTTACATATAGGATGCAAGTGAAGTCAGACAGTTCTCATCAAAACACCTCACAGACACAAAGATGCAAATCTATCTTTGTCAGCAGCATGATTTTTAAGAAAGGTTTTAACGTGATGACATGAAAAAAAGAAAATCCATTTCCTCACAATTTTAAATACAGCTGATACTTTTTCTTTCTGGGGAATGATGATTCAAAATAATAATAATAAAATATCTCCTCAATATGAAGCATTTGTCAAAGGTTCTAAATTCATACAGAAAAGAGTATTGGAACAATGCAAGTTTATCTCCATATTTAGCTCAGGAGAAAGACTTTCAGTACTCCAGGAAAACATGTTTTAAAATGTAGGAGTGAGGGAAAAAAGCATCAGAACAACCAACACTTGAGGACTACTAGTCAGCATTTTATTTGTCTGGCTTTATTCTTTTGCCTATATCCTTTCGCCTACAGGCCTATGTCCTATATTATCATCTAGGAAATGTAAACATTAACAAAAATAGGAAAGATCTCCTTCACTGCATCTAGTTCTATCAAGATGTCAGGGCAGGGGGAGATCAGAGTTTAAAGCAGAAACTGGGGGAAAAAAAATATACTAGACATCTGTTAGTTGAAAACCACATATTAAAACTCCCTTGGACCAGAGGAAGCTCACCAACGAGAAAAAAAGAGGAGACAGCCAATGGTCCCAATTCATTTGATGACTTCCACCAAGAAGAACCCTCTGAACTCTGCTTGAGGCTCCATCTTTCACAGCTCACAGGGCATACAGGCTTGGGACACGGCACATCGCCTAACACTGCGGGAAGGGGAGTATGCAAGAGAGATGGAAAACAGAGATGGAAAACCTCCATTTCCTTTTTCATATAATTAGGATGCCTGTCTTTATCGGTACTTCTAGTTGATGTTAACAGTCTGAATTGTCTTCCACAGGCTTCTGAACAGCAACAGCAAAACTAAGGAGAGCTTTGGTATCAATTTACTATATCGGTCGGATTCAGGAAAATGACTTGCACATCTATCTCAGGCTCATGCTTGGAAAGGAAGAGCCCTCTAAACTGAACAATTTTAATTCAGTTATTTTTTTCTCTGAAACTATTGACTGGTGAGTCTAAACCTGCAAGGCATTGCTTCCTCCTTCTTCTAAGAATCAACTTCTCCAGTTTCAGTTTGAGGTTTCAGATAGTCTTTTACCCATCAGAGTCACCATCCCACATGAAGACTGCCACCACATTCTTTGATTTATGAATTTGCTGAGCTCCACTTCAATTTCTGCCAAGACTACAAAACACATAATTTGCTTGATCATCCATCCCAGCATGGTCACCATAACATCATAAATTATTCATCAGCTTCAGAATAATCAGTATAGTCACCGTATCATAACTGATCAAGAACTCCGTTGGCTGAAGGCAACCTAAATTCCTCTGCTCCACATAGTGTCCAAGAAGACACAAAGATGTAAGAACAGCTTTCTTAGGTCAGACGAAGTGCTCATCTAGCCTACTACTTTGCCCTGACCTTGGCAGGAGTAGATAATTGCACTAAATAGGAGTCTTATGTGCTCTGTTTTCACAGTAGTTTTAAGTCTCCTATGTATCAGCATCTAGAAGAAGCTTTCATTTATCAGTATCACTGTTATCCACTAATGATACCACTGACCTGTGAACTGTCTTGAGTACAGAATTAACTATAATATTCAAATATGTTGACACATATCCTCAACAGAGTCCTCTTACTCTGCTTCCAAAATATATTGAATCAGCATTTCATACCTAACATGAAAGATATAAACAGTATGGGCTTCCAATCCTCCCCACGGAACAACCAAAATCCTAAACCACTAAATCTTACAACTGTAGACTATACAACCTTCAGATCTTCAAAAATTACTCTTACTTATTCCCAAATAAAAGCTGTATTTTAGATACTACACACACAATTTTCCTTTAAGAATAGACTTTGGCATAGCTACAAAATGAACTTCTACCATACCAAAGAACTGTGTCAGTTTGGATACATACTCCAGTTATGGCGTTTCCAGTCAAGCTTTGGTGTTTTGGTTTTCTGTTGTTTTTTGTGTTATTTAAATCTGTATGTCATTTTATTCCCCAATGCATAAATTAACCTTGTAACCCTCTCTACAGTGTGAACATCCAATAACTCTGATAAAGCACATTTCTTATTTCATTCATTTCATAAATGCAGGCAAGACTGAAACATCAAAACTTCACCAAACAATACTAAAAAAAAAAAAAAAAAGAGAGTAACTCTTCTTTTTGTCTCCCCCATCACCCCTGCAAAGGTGGGCGTTTGCCTGAAGAAACCTAGTCTTTGAACAAAACGATAAATGAAAAACTCAAAAAAGACAGACCTTTTGTGATACCTTAAAACTAACTGCACACTTGAAACAAAAAATCATCCACAACTTTTATGTGACTTTGTCAAATAAAGTCATAACCAACATAAGCAGCACATGGTTTCCCTACACAGGCTTTCACTATATCTTGCTGCAAAGTACTGCATATAGCATGTGAGTGCAGCAAATCAGCTTTCTGGTAGAAGCCCCTGTACCAGTGTATTCTGAAACCTATCACCCACCATTAACAGGCTACAAACTGAGGGGAGACTCTTTTCCCAAAGAACTTACTATGGCACATTCAGTGTTGCTGATAAAATTCAGAAAGAAGCTCCAGAACCTATGGTGGAGGTAAACAGAAAAAAAGACCTGCTTTTGACTTGACACGAATCCATATTCCTCCAAGGGAGTCCTCAGGTGTCTAAATCTGAGCTATCTTCACTATAGGAGTGTTTGTTTCAGATCCCATGTAACAGATTTGATCTAAGCAACTTGGATGGAAGCAAGGCCTTTAAAGCCAAAGGAGTATTAATCTATGTGTATTTTGCACACAGAAAATATTCGTGTCATCACTGGAATGGAAACAATTGTAGATATATTAATACTTCTAGAAGAACTGTAGTCTGAGTTACTGTATACACTCAAAGTATTGATAACTAAGTATGATTTCTTCTCGTACGTTTATCAAGCACTAATGTAAGCTGTAGCGTGCCCCGTAGCATGTGTCTACTGGTCCACTGCAAGGAGGATGCAAAGTAAGCAAAATGATAGTGAGTTAAAATTGAGTTAATAAATCTTACAGTGAAGTGGTGGTATGGATCACAGCTCTCGTAGCGACACTCCACCACCAAGTGAGGGGGGCTGCCTTCCCCAGGATGAAGAGAGAAAAGATCATACTAGAAGTTGAGGGCATTTTTCCCTGATCTGGTGAACTATGAATGGTAAATAGCACGCAAACAAATTATTTCAGCACAGCTTTTAAGAACAAAATTCTTAAAGTTTTGTTATCAAGAAATGTGAAAATATAGTGAATGACGTAGCTGTTGGAAGCACAGAAAGTGTACCCGCATTATCCAACATGTACCACTGTTAAGCACAGTCACTTATAGAGATCTGTTGATCATGACAGCAAACAGAACTGTTCTTCTAAGGTTCACCCAATGCTACAGTGATGCAGCCTGGTAGGATGGCATACTGCCAACAATATATTTAGTTCCTCTCTTCAATGAAGAAAGGAGCTGACGGTTTGGTTAAAAACGGCATATTTTTATCCGAGGCCATGGGTGTCTCAACCCATGGAAATTATGAAGAGTGTCAAAGTGTTTTGTTCATTGTCATGTAACTGAAAAAGGGAGCAACCTGTTGTTTGCCTGATTATTGTAAAATACCAGCAATTGCGTATTAGGTATAATTTAAAACACAGAACATTTATAAAAATGAAGTGGTTTGAATTTTGACAGCATTGCACCACTTGCAGGTAATCATACAAACATTAACTCAGGGAGACTACGCTGCCTAAAATCAATGGAAAGTGAGAAAGAATTTTGCAGCTAATTGAGCAGCTCATATTCTGCATAACACAGGAAAATGAAGTACAGGGAAGTCATCACTGATCTTTAGATTCTGTAGCAACCTTTTCTTCATATGCCAAAGGAATTTCAGAACAACAGGGGATATTTCATTTTACCAATGACAATTAATGATTCTGCTGATGAAACCATCCTCTCTCCACACATGGTTAACTCTGTTTCTTGTATTTCAAAGGAACTTGAAGTGTTTTTAACCATAAGACATCTACACTGACTCTATGCCATTTTTATTTCTTTTAAATCATTTTAAAACTGCAACAATGCATTTTTAGGACTCAAACAGTCATCAAATATGTACTGATGATTATGTTACAATGATGACATGCTTCATATGAAAGAATCATGCCAAATTCCCTGGTCATAAATATATCTCTTCACTAAAAAGTCATTATGACACAGCAAGGGGGTGAGGGAAGAGACAAGAAAATAGTCTGATTCAGTGGGAAACATCAGATTTCATATCTTGATTTCATCAAATAAAACCATCTTAAAGTAATTCAACCACCTTCTCTGAAACTTGACATGGGCCATGTGTGGATTGCTTGCATGAAGATAAGTTCTTTTCACAAAGAACATGAACACGGAGACTCAACACATTGCCTTCACATGTCAGGACAGTTCAATCTGAAGACAATCTAAAATTATGTCTTATTTCCACCCAGTGGAAATGTCTTATTTTCACCCTAGCAATTTTTGTTTCATTTGAAATCTCCTGAAATACTTTTTTTTTGTTTGCACCATGCTATGAGTTCAAACTGAAATTCTTTAGATGTGTCACTATTTCATTTTTCAACCATGCTATAGGACGGTCATGGAGGGCTGTCAGGACAGCCATGGAAGTCTCATGGAAGATCAATTTTTCTAAGTCTGAACCAGGAATATAATAGTTATATTAACATGATTAAATCTGAGTACCATAAGAGCTGTAATATTTAAGCATTTCCATTTGCTGCACTGCTAGATTTCTGTGCAGCCTCACTTCCCTATCTCCTTTTTCGTTTGGTGATTCATATTAGAATTTAAAGAAGGTGCACAGAGTAGAAATATTTATATAAAATATGAACACAAACCCTCACTATTTTGTCAGAGAGTTTTAATGGGACAAAGAAGTTCCTTATCTTTCACCCTACCTTCACCCTTTTTATAGGTGAAAGTAAACACAACTGGATAAATCTTTTTTAAAATGTGGGAGGTTTGTAAAGCATCTGCTACTCTCATTAGATCTAACTCAATATGTGACAACATCGTTTTCATTTAATGAAAAAAAATTAGAAAGAAGAAAGTCCAAGGTTCACTTCCCAAACATTCAGGGATGCAACACTACTATGCTTAACAGAGAGAGAGTTATGCCAGTTATTACAGCATTCGTTAGTAAAGGAAGCAGAATATCAAAAGAGTAAAAATAAGGCTCTAGGCATCTTTAAAATTAGGTGGGGGACTTAAAGGACTACATTGACCTTCAAACTCTCAACGTTCTTCAACTGACTGTAATGGCAGAAGAAATTAATACACACAAACTTGTAAAAGTCACTAAAATAACTGTTCTTGCTTTCCTCAAGCAGAGATAACTACATTATAAAAAACAGCACATCGTCATGTAACTTGGACCTCATTGCAAAGAAATTTCACTTAAATGACATTACTTCTTTTGTTAAGCTGTGCTTCAGAGGCAGTTTATAGTAATCCAGGCTTTCAAAGCTTGTTACAGCTGCATAGTAAAAGTCAAGGTAAACCTACCATTGATAAATGGTAGGTTTTAAGAAGCATTAGCAACAGTACTACTATTAGGCCTTCTCCGCCTCGAGCAACTTTTGCTAATGCTATTGCTTGTGGTAAGCAATGGTATAGCTTCACTAAGTTTTTTTATACGTACTTAGGAGTTTAATGAGATTATTGTAAAATAGAGGTTCGTCTTTGTTATATATGCACATAAGCATTTGAATTAAGTCACTTGTTTATCAGTCAGGTATGAACAGCTCATGTAACAAAATCTGTAAATCTGTTCATTAATTTCAGCTTGGCTTAAAACATTGATGGTGTACAATGGCAATGAGGAGGGCATGTTTGCTCATGTAACACCATACAGACTGAACATACGATGAAAACAATACACAAAGAAATATGACTTCTCATTGTGAGAACGATACTACTGTTTGAGAACCACTGAGTAGACAGAGCTGTTAAGTCATCTTTCATATCAATCCTGTGCTATGGAAGGTTGTTTGTTTGTTTGTTTTTAAAGTCACAACATAGCAAGTCTGTAACTGGGACATTCCTGGGATCTAAAGTAGAAACTATTTGGAGTATTATCTATTGTAAATTGAAAACAAATGTGAGCAAACTTTTACACAGAACAGCTTACTTACTGTAAGATATTCTGTTACTGAAGTTAGAGAGAACATGCATGTGCACATGCTTTACAAATACCTTTCTAAAAGCAAGGCTCTTGAGAATCAAATCCATATATCAACGGAAAATACAAATGTAGTGATAAAAGTTACCTAGAACTTTCATGGCAAAGGTGAAAGAAGTTCACAGAGAAACATGATTTGAAATAAAGATTTACAAAGCCACTGACCAGCAAACATAACCAAATTCATTTGCACTTGATTTTTCTTAACATCCTCAAAAACTTTAGAGTGGAGAGAGAAAGATGAATATACCCCTGCAGCTATTGTTGCCACTCTTGACATGGGTAGGTTTCTACATAATGCTACATAAGACACCTATGAGATCCGGAGATAAAATTTTCTTCAAAAAAGGAGTAACTGGCAAAAACAAAAGAAAAAATTAAACACAGAATCAAACTGCCACACACCAATAACTGAATTTGGTCTTAATCAGGCACATCCGTTCACCAGACAATCCTGAGAGATTCAAGCAGCTGCAGCCACCTTCCAGTCTGCTAACAGGTAACTTTCCACTTTTCCAAAACTGCTTCTACTTCTCTACTGTGAAAAATTACTTTTGTTTGCCAACTGTTTATGTGATAGCCAAAGCAGCCTCCAGCCCTTACTCTGAGGATCAAGCACGGTTCCATTTTGTGCTCCCACCTGTAAAAGCTGACATTTATACAGAGAATTACCCAGCTTCGTTTTGACAGGGACATGCCCTTATTCACGTTCTTTAGGACCTTTCACCACTGCAGAATGTGTCACTGGTAGGCAGTAATCCAAAACCAGTTACATTCCTCAAAAACAAAACACAGAACTAATTTAAGTAGGTCTCCAGTGATCAAAAGGCTGAGTTCAGGAAGTCAAGAAAAGGGAGGCAAATGGGCTTGTAGCAGCCTAAGTCTGAAGGATGACTACAGACTGTTATCTGATTATCCCATCACACACCCTTTCTGGGCTACCTTAGTGAAACTTCATTCTACTGCAAATTAAGTTTGAACAGATACAGTGAGTCTGTTTCAGAAATTCTGTGGGAATAACATTTCAAATGAAGACAAAACCAGTCAACTACAAAAAAAAAAAATCCCCCAATTAAATAGGAGTTACATCTCTTATTTACTTGACTTGTAATTCAGCTTTCTGCCAAGTTTCTCTTTATGCAAATTTATATCCTTCCCTTTTATGAAAATCTTACAGATCTAAATTACACAGAAAATGTCACGTAATATTAAATGACAAAGCTACTTTGCACAGGGCTGTGTAGCTTAGAATAGTTTTACTAGTCTCTAAAGTGTCTGAGAGATTTTAATTCTCGAAGTATCAAGTAGCTGGCTATTTGATTAGGGAAAGTTACAGGCCCTGCAAGAGAAACAAACAGAATATTGTCAGCAGAGGTTCAAGTACTCACTTCATAGATTTAAGAAAGATACCACTCTTCACTCGCCATAAGGATCATCTTGTTTTTAAGGCTTTTGTGGGGATAGGGATGGGGCATGGTTTCAAGGAAATAACCACAGAAACTGCAGGAAATACAGATGGAAAAAATATTTTTGTAGATACAAAATAACACTATGGAGAATATATAACAAATCCTCAATTCTATGAGTAGACACATGGGATCTTCAAACATTTTGGAAGGGCCACAAGAGACAGAGATTGAATAAGAGACTTACTTAATTCACTGATAATAAATGGTATTTAGATCAGGTTCAATGGTATTAATTGAGGACTACACTATCATGACCAAGATACATATCAGTGGAGGAAAACGCAGCATCCTTTGGATTAAATGGCATGCAGACCTCAGTCAAGTCACCAAAGAAAGGCTGAAGAACAGAAAGGTACAAAGCAGAGGGAAAACACTCTCTTGTGTTTGATTTATGATTTTAGTCTCTCCCCCATTGCGGTGATCACATCTAAAGCTATTTTTAAAGTTCTTAAAATACACAAGTATTTAAGAAGATAAAACAGCTTTTAATATATTGTACTTCTGAAATTTTTGTAGATTTGAAATCCCTCTACGTTTCCTTCTTTGCAACTGTGGAATTTACGCACAGTGTACTTAAGGACAATGTCCACTTTATCACGTAGTCCACAAAGACAATTTGTTGCCTATCTGAAAGATAAACATTTGAACTGCTCAAAAAAAAAAAATTACCTGCATGAAGGAATACCATACACGAAAATTTATTTTTAATATTAATTTGAAGTCAAATCTCCACATACATTGAACAGTGAAGGAATGTCATCTAATTGAAGTTATTACCATAAGAGGCGATAGACAAAAACCTTCTGATAAATTCCCTGTCATGTTATGAAACAAACTGGTGCGGACAGGAGCTGCTTCTTCCAGCAAGAGCTAGCAGTTACAGTGCAAAACATGCTTCTGCTTCCCGTGTTTCGCAAAAGTTTTTGGTTAAACTTGCAGCAAAGCATATACTCAAATGAATACTCCAAATGATCTGTATTTTGTAAACGGAAACCAAATAAAGGCAATTTTACTCTGTAAACATACAAAAATTAAACTATAACACAAGGATTTCTAAAACAGCAATTGTATATGACTACATGTATACAAATGTAAATGCTGTGGTGCTCAAAACAGGTGTACTGAGAAACTAATCAAAACAGTTGGCTGATTTGCAGCAGTCCACTATGAATGTAGCTACAGTTTATGACGACAATAATGTTACAGCTATAATGCACAGATCTTGAATTTAATGCAAATTTATTCCACCAGCCTCCAGCTCTTTCCTTGTTCCTCACCTCTTCTGTGCTCTTTAAAGTGTTTTGGTGCTTTTGCACTGTCACATCACCACTTTTTGTTTTCCAATCATAACCTTTTTTGTTAAAATTCTTTGTCTATTAATCTGCTGGTATACAATTAAAACTATATACCATTATACCTACAAATCTTATTTCCAAATATAGATTGTGATTTTTTTTTTTCCCCTTACAGCATTGTTGGTGTTTATTTTCTGATGCTAGCCCTCGATGTGAGGGTAATTTTGAGCTGGACTAACAATTTCATGGTATACTATTGTTAGGTGGTGTACATTTGAACCCCTTTAAAAAGACACTCATCTTTTATTTTTTGTCTTGAGTGTTGGTAGAGGCTCTTAAAAAAAAACTGGTGGCAGTACAAATATTTTGTATTCAGACCCTGTCAGACTCTCTACTGTAATCACATGAAGATGACTTGAGGCAGGGGTGATGAATACATTTATAGCAACTACATACCAGCTGAACTGACACATGCCATAGTGTACCAACCACTGAAGTCTACCTCATGTTTCTGGGTTCTGATGAAAAATTGTGGAAGACACAGAAGCACTACATGCATTTCAAACATTACTTCCAGGTACACCACAAACCAAAAGAAGGCGAAATCAGCACAACTGACCATGCTGCTTTGCTGCATGGACAGAACATTAAGACTTATTTTAAAAATCAACGAGCAATGCTATAAAGTAAACAACAGCAATTAGATAAAAAACAGAATTGCTTAAACATTAACACACGCTCAAAATTACACCTATAAGATACTGGATATAACATTTGGGAGTAATCAATCAACAGATAATTTAAACAGGTTACACATTTACTGCATAAGCATACTTCCAGCTAGCCAGACACTAATTACTTTTTTCACTAAAATCGGTAACAAGGAAACTGCATGGTCTTAGATCCTAATCATGTGATGCTTGAGATCCTTCTGGTATAAGAAGGATGAAAGTCCTTGGAATTTTCTTTGAATGTGAGTGAGACTAGACAAAGGGCTCAAGTAAATGCACAAATTTATAGTCTACTTCCTTTGCCTTCCGTGGGAATTATGAAAATCTAGCCCTTCTTCTAAAGTTATACATCAAGAGTGGCATTTAACTTGTCTAAAAGTTAGGAGCATCGTCAGAGCTAGTGAACAACATGAATTGCTTAGTGAGAGATCAGTGTTTTCAAAGAGCGACTCACCCAGTTCTGAGGTAGCTCTTCAACATGACACTGTGTGAATTGCTACAGATTACAGAGGAAGCCTATAAAAGCAACTTAAAATAGATAACTAACCTTTGAATAGCAAGGTTTCCTCTCATACTTCAGTACCCCAAAACTGCTATTTTTTGACCTACACTTGGCCCTCCACATAAATGCTTAAAACGCTTTCATGTACACTCTCTTCCTCTAAAATAAGTAGAGTTTAAAGGGTATACAGGAAGAGATAAGCATTACAAAGTGATGTGAACATACTTGACTGCTCCTTCCGTTGACCGAATACTTAGAAATACAGAGATAATTTGTGGGCCACCTCTTTTAGAGAAAAAAGAAAAAAAAAAATATATGTGTTTCTAAATCTGCCGTTATTTTTTTAGTGTTTATTTGTGCAACAATTCCAAACATACCCTGTTAGATCAAATCCTGGCTATACTGCCTCCTATTACATGTTGCATTTTGCATGGTTATCTGGAGAGGAAAACACATCTATAAATTGAAATTAAGTAAACAAAATTTAACAAAAAGTAATCATAATTGCATGAAAGCATAAAAGTAGTGAGAACGCACAAAAACGTCAAAATTTCTATAGTGATATGATACCTCTTCTGACTGTTTTTCTATTTTCCTGTCTTTCTATCAATAATAATTAACCATATAATTCCTTCATTGCTTTTAAGTAAATGCCTCAGAGGCAGCTCACAGTTATTTTTTTAGCTTCAAATAACATCAAAGCAAGCGGCTGTTACCAAAGAGTGAAAAAAAAGATGTACTTACTTGCCACCTCCAGCGACGCATTATGACTTACAGCTTCCCCAAGGTAATTCCTTGCCACACAGACATAGACCCCTTCATCTGGCCTACTCTTGCGCCCGTGGACTATGCGTAAGAAAAATAAAGATCCGCTGGGCAGCAGCATGCGGTGGGAGCGTGGATCATCCTTGTCCGTTTCCACTCTTTCCCCTCCCTTGTACCACTCGATGGTGGGGGTCGGCCTTCCTTCAGCTTTACAGTTTAAAGTTGCTGGTTCTCCTTTGGAAACAATTAGATCAGAAGGGTGTTCGACAATTCGGGGTGGGAAATCTTCTTGCCGAAGACGGGAGCCTGCAAGACAAAAACACAAAGTTTTCTTAGGAGATCATTGCCAGGTACAGTCACTGTGTTTTGCAATACAACTATTTAAGCATTATCCCGTAGTACAGGATTTAATAAGAACAGCTATTAACATCTTTTTAAAGTGAAAAAAAAACAAAATCCTTAATGTACTTCACTGTGTGCAACATTCTCCCAAGCGAATACATTCAAAAGCATTTTTTCAACAGGCAACCTATATTAGTGAACTAAACTGCCATGTTCCTAAACCACATTCATTTTTATATTGATCTACTCACATATATAAATGTATACATAAATGCATTATGTATATGTAGCATTATGAAAAACTAATCCTACAGATACTCCAGACATCAGACCATCTCTACCAGCAAAACTGGTACTGCTCTAATTCATAACACAAACTCATAGTCAACCTCATTCGACCTTTTGGAAAGTTCATTAAATCACGCAATGTCTGCAGAGTGAGGCTAACATCTCCAGCACCCAAAGCTGCTTTATTTGACTTGTGCTATCTTCTTAAGCAGTACCACAGAGGTACAAATGCATGCAGTGCCTGAGTGCTTCTTACACCTCTTGTGTCAGGGAAAACTAGAGCAACGTTTCACATTATAAAATTTTTACTGTCTCCAATCTAGACCCCTAATACAACATAAGACAACAGTATCGGGGCTAAAAGAAAAGTTACAAGCAAACAAGGTACTCTTCTAGAAAAGCATTCAACTTCAAACTAATTCAAACTGCAAGGTGATAACTGGCATGAAAAAACCTGTAATAGTCTGGATAGATATATACACCATGGAAGAATATGGCAACCAACTGGATGCCCAAGAACTACAAATTAGGAATAAGTAGCTACCAAAACTTTCAAGGTTTTAAATTGTTGATTCAATTTCAAATTACTGTTTTCCTTATTTCTCTCTTTCTTGATATACAACTTTGCCATGGAGAAAATTAGTCTCTTGGGTTGCTAATTCCTGATTATTAAAATTTTAGATGCCAAGGTTTTTCATTAACATTAATAACATGGTTTTTGAACAGCTGTGAAGCACCACAAAGAAATACAAGATCTATTCACTGCAGGTTAATAGACAATTATGGACGGTATGGAAAAAGGGAAGAAGACAAGGAGAGTCGAGTCCCAGAGAGCACTCCATTTTCAGTATATACTATATGTATGTGTACACATAATATATATAAAATATATATATATTATATTTATATAAAATAAAAATATTCTAAAATGTAGAATTTTCATGTAAAGTTTATTTCACATTCCCTTCACCTCAAGATAATCAATGCAAATTAAATGTTACGCTAATTGTCTAGCACTAACCACACATTCCCAAATCTGTGCTAGTATGGCTCGACAACACCAAAATACGTTTTCATTCTGCATGCAGTAAAAGAAGATTTTACCTTAACATTATTGATCATTAAATACAAAATAACTCCACCAGCATTAAACCTACTCTTTAGTCCTTCGAGGAAAGATAATATAAGTAATATTGTATTTAGGACTATATTCCTAAATTATAAGAAATATTTTATCATTTATCTAATTTGCCTATTTCTGTTCAGATATTCAATAATATTGAAAGATTTTGTAGTACCTAAAGCAAACAAGTAATTATATTTTACATTTACTTTTACTTACAACAACTGCCTGAGACGTGAAAACTAAAGCACAGGCAGGTAGAGCAGAAGCCAGGGAACTCCTGGAATCCTTTTGCTGGCTACACACACCACTGTGCAGACCAGCCTTGTACATCACTCTAAAGCGAGATTTTGAGCTGCACCCCCAGAGGTAGGACACAGGCCAAATCCAGTGAGAGGAGAGCTAAAAGTACAAGAAAATAAAATCGTGCCAACCAGCACTGGTCTTTTGCAGTAGCTAAGAAAGTCTCTAATATACTTCTGTTTGCCCTGAGAGCACACCTCAGTCACTGAAGACTCCAGTTGTGTCTACCCATCCCAAACTTTTACACAGCTTTTTTGAAAAGCCCCTCATGCAATAATGCTGCCCTCAGAAGCAGTGGGATCAATTTTAGATCTCTCTTTCCAAAGGAAAAATGCCTAGACAGGGATAAAAACCTTATCTTGTTTACACTTTTACTCACTTCTTATATACCTCACTAGGAAAGGCATAGAAACAAAGGAGTAGGGAGCTAAAAATCAATTATTACAAGTCACTCTGGAGATACAAAAATCCAAGTTCAATGTAAAATGTTTAAAGATAGTTAAGAATTGTTTTAAAAAACAAAGTTTGCACATATGCTACTATGTATCACACTTGTATTTTCACAGATTATGCTAGCCAACCAGCACAGAATGTACTACAAGCCTCCTATTGTTTCTGTCAGCCTGGTCTAGACCACAAATAAATGAAATACCATTTTCAGATATATTGTATGCACACTTTCCATACTGACATTCAAGTCACTGTACGCTAACTTCAAGTACCGTACAGAATGAAAGTTTAAAGACTGACCTCTAAACTTTCTTGAAAACTGAGACTCAAAACTCTTAGGGGTGAAAAAGTCCTCAGGAAACTCCAGGAATGCTCATATACTTTTTAAATTTCTTTGCTGGGTAACATTAGGGGAGTTAAAATGACAGAAATGTCCATTAATTTATTTTTTTTTTTAATCCTAGCATTTTATAAAGTAACATTTCTCTAGAAAATTTCATAAAATTGCGTGAAGCAGAAAGAGACAAAAGTTGCATGAGTAGTTTACTTGGCACATAGTGAGCATTAACCACAGATTTAGTGACAACTGCCTGAGGGGTATAATGACCTTGATAATCAAGTTATAATCTTTCTACATATCTACACTTTTTTTTTTTTTTTTAAATCTTTCTTTCCTTTTAGCCTAGTTATTTAAGCTGCATTTACATTTTATGGAGAAGAAGCAGCTTCAATTATCAACATAAATCTTACAGTGGGCACCAATCCTGTAATTTTCCTGTCAAAAATCCTTCCAAGGGGGATATTTGGTAAAAAAAATAGAAGCAGAACACCTCTTACACGTTGGATCTGCTATTAAATATACTACAGGTCTGCATTTTCCTTCCCTGAAAGATGACAGCGCTGGGTTATAGGAACTAACCAACTTGTGTTCTCTGCTTTTATTATAATTCAAGTCTTTCATAAAAAGAAAACAGGATGCCACCAATTAAAGTACGCCATACTAATTATTTCATGCTGCTACTTAAAAGAACTATTATATGAAATCATGTTTCCAGTTTCTTGGACTGTGCCACAACTATTTTTACAAGAATTCAAACACTGAAATAAACAGATGTGAAGGTTCAAAGAATGCTAGCATTAGATGAATGCTAAAGCCATAGAGGCAAGATTTGCCTTCATTCCCACCTTAAAACTTCCTGTTGGTAGTATATACAAATATAATGTATTGAAAAATAGCTGGGAATGTGTTTAAACGGGAAATCTACTAATAGCAGGGGTACAAACATTGTGCTGGTCCCCTTTAAGGGGAAAACAAAAAGGTTATGTGCTACTGGAACAAAGTGCCTCAAATTTGAACCATGCAGCCTAAGACAGTTAAAAATCAAGACTATATCTACAGTCGATCTCAACTTCAGCTCAGATGGATATGGAAAACCTGATTTCCCAAGTTCTATATATCTAAATAATAATTTATCCGATGTCTTATAAAAATGCTGCATGACAGATTGTGTCTTTAGCCAAGTGCCAAAAAGCTAGTATAGTCGGCCCCATTTCTTTTCCATTTCACAACTTCAGCATTTAACACCGATTTTCAGAGCACAAGATCTCAGCTCTTTTCTTTTATTGAAATGCTTTATATCGTAACATAAGACCTGAGTGACTGGCCCAATTGCTATCAGGTATTAGTAAAATGCTGACAAACAAAGCCACAGGTTTAAAATCAATGTTAGATGATTCCTGCAAACAATTATACTTCATCAGAACATAAGAGCATTCCCTATTTCGCAGTATTTCCGCTACAGACAACCTCTTTCAGGAACTTTTAAGTCGGGGGAATTTTTCTGTGGTTTTGTTTATGTTGACTGGAAAGATGTTTCATAACTCCCTTGCTCTAGTGGTTAGAAATCTTTCTCTAATCCTCAGGTTAAACAGATCCCTGAGCAGTAAATACCTCATTCTTCCTGTGCTGGAGCTGCCCTTTAATTCAGGTCTCTCCATACACTTCTTGGGATCTTATCCCTTTTACATGCAGATTGCAATCTTTTCCTTTTTCACAATCCTCTTGGATTTTGTGCTCTTGCTGCTGTCAAAATCAACAAACTAGTCTCATATGGTTTTCCCCTCATAAGATTCACTCATTTTTTCCTCATATTAAATTCTAGTTTGAGTTCATCCTCTTTGAACATGGAAGACCCAAACCATACCCAGTTAAGAGGCAAGCAGACTTTGAATACTATTTCAGTCACACACTGCAAAGCAATGTCACATCATGTTACAGGGGAAAAATAACTAAAGGAAAAATCAAAGTATTTTTCTGAAAGCGGCTTTTCTGCCAAAGACATGCAGCTAACCTGACTTACTGGGTTTATGTGTTCTCACAGACAATAAGTAATTTTCAAGGAAAAAAATAGGACAAGCAAGATCCACAGAGATCTTCCAAAAACTCTGATTTCCTGAGCTTTGTAGCCTGCAAGAACAGTGCATATTAAAAAGTAACTATTTTGAAATTTCCTTTACAGATGTTGCAGTCTCGCCTCCGTAACCAAAGACATGAAGTAATTAATGAAGGCAGTAATGCTGTGCCTACGCCTTTGGATTTTCCCCAAACAGTAAACTGTACAAGAACGGAGATTTCACTTTTGAATTCTACTTCAGCGTAAGTACAAGAGGCAAAACTGCACTTAACTGATATTTCTGAAACACTGATTTGATAATAGCGTTGGTCATTTTATCACTTCGGACTCGGAAAGTAGTTCTTCGCACAGATAGTTTTATTTACAATTGTTCATCTCTAACGACCGAATACTGAACATACAGCCTAGACAAAAAATAAAGTTATGCTTTTTACCTAAATCCTGCCATTACTTTGCACAGTCATAATCGTGAACATTTCCCTAACTACTTTAAAAGGATGCCACCTTTACGAACAAAAATATCAGGCAATGGAGGTGTTACAGTCCTGCAAGTGAGCCAGTCAGGAGAAAAATGCATAGTTGGAACATAACTGCACTGTTACATCAGTTGATTAACGCCCACCCAGGGCTACAGGTTTATTGAAATGCATTTTAAGAAGTGTTTAATGGTTCCAAATACTGATGTGGGAATAGGTCCAGTTCTTTCCAATACCTTAGACACCACAAAATGTGACAAGCAAGACTCTCCCTTTGGATCAGTAGAACCTGGAATTCCCCTACATGTTCCCAATGAAGAGTAACGTCTTCATTTCTTTTTCTAAGCACACAGTGGAAAACAGGTGAGCAAGACGTAACCAAAAAGAAAAGCATTGAACACCAACTGATCCTTCCACCCATGAAACCACTGCGACGCTCCCTGAAGAAGGAGTTGCTCTTTTTTTCAGTTTACACCATTATGTCAAGGAAAACTTTTGTTTCCCTCCTTCAATTGCTATTGGAGATCCTGTTCCTAATGAGATATTAAATTATTAATAAATGTTCTTTTTCATTATTTCTGTTACTAAAGGATATTTTTGGGTAAAGTAATACAAAGTCTGATTATAAAATATAAAAATAAATGTTGTGGGCTATAGCTTTTCAACTTAAGTCGCAGGCACCCACAAAACATTTTCTCCACTTAGAAAGATAACCTTAAAGTATTTTATGTTGCTAAAACACCATAAATTACAATTAAATTTCTGTCATGGCTACCACACTATCAGGAGCTGTCAGAAACCAATAATTTACTGTACACTTATGGCTGGGAAAAAAACTAGAATAACCGCAGAGAGCCTGGAGTTTTAAGCCATGTCCGTGTGTCTCTCTGAAACAAGAGATTAAATGGGAGCTGTACTAAAAATGCCTCAAATCCAGACTGATCTTGTGCCTGGCTCTTACACTGAGAGAAGGTGTAACCCAAACATTGGAAGCTATAGAAATTTAATTTACACAATACTCATGACTGGTCAACTGAACAGCAGTTAGCTGAAGTATGATAGCAATAAACTAAATAAACAAGGGAGAAAAATTGAACACGTTTATACATTATGTTGGTTTAAACGGTTTGTTTGTCCTTACTCTGCAGTAATTCTGGACATACATGATTAGGTTAGAAAAAGCTATAAATTTTTAGGCAAAAAGACTTCTGGGAAGTTGTACAACATCTTATAGTTATTTAAATACTCTGCCCAGTGGGAATGAAAAAAAACATATTGGCAGGTACTGTACTGCACTGCACAGATACTAAGCCTTTGTTTTAATACCTAAAGACATATTTCCCAGGAGATACTAAGAGAGACTGGCTCTCTCAAATAATCACTTTTAACAAAGCAGCTGAAAGCAGCAAGAGTCATGCTTTAGTTTCTTAATCCAAAATTAAATACAACTCTCTAAAATTGCTCTTGACAAACCATTTATTTTCAAGAGACGTAGCTTTACAGTCAATCTTTGTTACATGAACACACGCTACTGGTTTGTCCAGCAGTTAGCATAAGTAAGTCCTGACCTGGTTATTAATTAAATTAGCTAGAATATAAATTTAAAATAATAATATTTATATTGAGCTATGTAAGAGGCTGACATTTACATAAAACCTCAGGCAGTAGGTAATGTTCCCAATGTAAGAAAGTGTTCAGTTTTATTTTTTCTTTCCCTCAGTTCTGCTTTCTGGCAAGATATTTGTCTCCTCTGACTTCAGCAGGCACTGGAGTAGTCTGATATAGCAGTATCTAGAGCACTGACTTTTGAAACCAAACTTCACTCAATAAAAATTACAATATCCCACACCAAACTGGTAAGCTGGGAATAGTATTTTCCCTTAAAGAAAACAATGAAATTACAGGAGTATTTTCATTAATAATGCAAAATTAACTATGACCCAGTAAGCAATTACACTATATTCAAAAACAAACACAATGGTAATAAAGCCTACTTCATCACTCATTTTGTCTTTGAAATGGCTGGAGTAATGCTGGGAGATATTTCCTACACTGGGATGATACTGAGAAGCAAAGTACACCAAGACTGAGAATGGCTGAGATTCATCTGAAGGCGAGCTTGTCTTTGGAGATTTGGATGTGACAACCTGGCAATGACCAACTGCTTGGAAGTGATCACACTAAGTTGCAGGATGAATGCAGCAATGGGGGTCAGGCAGGTACCGGGGGAACACAGAGAAGATCGTGACCCTATGAGAGCTGCACAGACCCTGGAATGGCAGTCAAGAGTGTAAAAAAGGATGGCTGGGGGAAAAGAGGTGGCAAAGGATTATCAAAAGGCTGTAAATATTACGTAGAACTGAAGTAAAGAGCAACTGGAAGAGCACTAGGGAAACAGATACTTAAATATTAAAGTGATAGGACTTGATGATAATTGGCTAATTCTGTGGATTACAGAGTTCAAAAGATATTGGAAATGATCATGGGTTAAACAGACAAGTTGGGACATGGTAGGAAGATCTGGGCCAGCTCAGAGCAATCACTGCTGCCCTTTTCTTCCCTGACAGATCGTGTTCCTTACAAAGGGAGGCCTGACAGCTCTGACCTGCTGTCAACAGCTTCACTGGCACACCTGAGAAGAAAAACAAACTATAATAAACAGGAAAGTGTGGGAACAGAGGCTAACGTGAGACACCAAAGAATTGCCATTTCCAGGGCTTGCTTTTTTGTTGAGCAGTGCAGGACTAGAAAACAAAGAAGAGACTGTCAGGCCCTCCTCCTCTCCACCTTCGATCCTTGTCCTCAATCATGTTTTATTCAAGACAGGGAGAACATCTTGTTGGTTGTGAACCATTGGTTGGCCATTTGGAACATGGAAACAGAGCTTGGAGAAAAACAATGATAGTGCACCAAAACCAAAGGAGGACTCTCAGCTGCACTGAAGGAACCCAATTAACTGTCAATTTAGTGAAAATGCCTAGCACCCAAAATGATATGGATACATTATATAAAATATTATTATATTAATATGCTGACATAAGTTGTATGACATATTTTGTATTCTACTTTTTTTATATATTCTGTGTGGATAATTCAGATGTCAGACATACTGATGCAGAAAAAACATACTTCACCTTGAGGTTTGTCTGTAATCAGTGTCAAAGATTTCACCTACTTGTGGCGTGATTACACCACACTAGGCTGTTTTACTCCAAAGTTTTATCTGTGGACAAACAAATAAAACACAAAATATCCTTCTGGATGACCACACTCATTCATAAAAACAAAATATATCTAAAGATATCCCTGCTTTTCGGGTTGTTCTTTTTTAAAATCATTTGATCATGAAAACATACGTAACACATTCTCTTCATATGATTTCAGATGGGTTGCCCCCACATGCTTTCAGACTTTTCAAAGCCACCTCCTACTGTGCTTAGGAATACCAACTTCTAATTCATCTCCAATTCCAGATCCAGTGTGAGACTGAATGTGCTATTGATCAACCGCATGTTCAAATGTCTGAGAGATGCTGAGAGAAGGGAAAAAGGATCCGCATTTCCGCAGGACTATCGGGAAGCCAGAGAAATAGCAATTCTCAATAGGAATAAGGGTTTTCTCTTCTCAGCTGCATTAGGCAACACTTCTCAACTCTGCAACAACAGAAGCCCAATATAACAGCACAGTCAATAGCATTCCTAAGCTTACGCCTGTGCCAATTTTGGTACATCTCATACAACTGATATTGCCATTTATTCTTGTTTCCAAAAGAAATTTAAAGAGAAGTACAAGGATTCAAAACACCTATCCAAAAATCCTACTTTTTAAGATGATTATAAATTTGTTTCAGATACAAGGGTGAATGGAATTATCAAAACTACCTTCATGAATCCAAATGTTCGGTACTAATAGGAGGGTTATGTCAGCTCAGGAATAAGTTTGAATTTAATTACCCAGAGTGCTCAAAATTTAGAAAAGATTAACAATGGAATAAAAAGAATCACTATTAAGTAGTTCAATTTCCTTATTTCTATTGTTATTATTTTAATTTGTTAAAAATTTGGATTAAACCAACTTGCTTTCACTCCATTTAAATCAATTTGACTTTTTGTACAACAACAGTTTGGACAATTACAAAAAGGCCAGGCATTTTCAATTAGAAGTCGTTACTGCAGTAACACACTACTGTCATGTTTTAGTTGCATAAGGAAGAATGGAAATTTAAATCCAAGTGAAAAACTATTTTCAGTGAGTTGTTTACAACTACATAAAATGTACAGATCAGTATCAATATTTTACAATTAATAGTTTTCAAAAAAAATTAAACTCAAATAAGCATTTATTTAAAAGCCGTCTATCCCTACCCTCTTTCCAAAATATACTTTTATTCAAACATAAAGCTACATAAATTAGTATGAAAAGCATAAAAGATAACATGCTCTCAGGGGAAAGTAATAAATATCTCCTGAGAGGAGGAGAAAAAAAGAATAACGATTCCACCAGTTTAGAAATTAAACATCTGCTGAACTTGTAAGAACACTGCTAGTGAAATCAGACCGTACTGCTGGATACCAACATCTCAATGACTCAGTGAAAGATGATTCTGCTTGCAGCTATAAGCTCGAACCAATACGGTATTTTCAGAGAACGTGTGAAATACTGTACCTTCCCATATAAATGCAGGTTAATCACATACTCCTCAAAACATATTACAGCTCATTTGTGTACTAAAATGCCATAAGTTACTTAGCATAGCAATCAACATGACATTCATTGAGTGATGACTGAAGATATCTTTCTATTGCTATTTTTCACCAATATGAAGATATGTCAAAATAGTAACCAACCTTTCACCTCAAACTTCTAACTATCAATACTATCAAAATCATCTTTTTCTGAGCAACTGTGCAATGTTTTCCCTTTGACTGTGTTTGAATTTCTTGTCCCTCAACAGGCCAGAAAGTCCACTGGGTTTGTTTTTTGTTTCTTTAATGGTTTCTTTGGTTCCAAATGCAAACTGAGATCTTCCACATGCCCATTTCTTTTACAATTGTTTCTATTTGCTCCCTTGCATAAAGCGTAACTCTACAACACTAACACTGAATCCAACTGCAGATGAATGGCACTACACATCAAAAGCCACGTCCCAGGACTTTCTTAAATGTACAATAGTACGGGCCCAGAAGACTAACACTCAGTGAGTTTTCTTCTCTGAGGGATGAAGAATTAATGCTGCCATTATCCTCTGTAGTCTGAGTTCCCATCCCAGAGCATGACTGCTGAAAAGCTAGTGAAAAAATCATCAAAAATTTTAACCAACATCCCTGCCACTCCTATACCTTCCCAACTGGATTTTAGTTCTGGTTGTAGTGAAAATGGTACAACTTGAATACAACCACAGTGAAGACTTTGGTATCGTTCAGTGGCTACCACAAAGTTTCCTAGAAAGAGGGCCTGGAGAAGTTCCATTTATCAAGCTTGTGTATTTACTCTTACGTAAACCTTAAGTCATCTTGATCACCTACACCTTTGCATCCAGAGTTCTCACACTTTGAGCTCTGAATCATGTTACAAGGAAAACTCTCTGGAAGATGCCAAGAAATAAAACCACGCAGGGAATTGCTCAGCTCCATATATTCCTCCTCTACCGATGCATACTGCAAAATTTCTCAGTTATCCAAATACTAAAAGTAAGACCCATACAGAAGAAAAATATAAGTTCACTGTAAGTAAGAGCCATGTTAAAGTGATTGTGGTAGAAAACATCACCCTTTTACACAGTGGAGAAGCACAAACAAGCAGCTCAGTGAAACTTCTCTGTGATCTCATCCGAGCACAAGGAGATATTTCAGCCAACAAGCTGAATGTTACCTGTAGGAAGAGCGAAGGGAAAGGCAGACTGTGGTACCTGCTATAAAAGGCACTCCCCCAGCGAGCAGTTTGACACTCTGCCAAATGCAACATATGGGTATAAATGGAACTGAGAAAAGTACAAAGGACTTTCATTTTTATTTTACAATCTCTAGAAGATTGCTGAACTAACCTCTCAATTTTCTCAACACAACAGCATGCTTTGTTAAAAGAAGATTCTACAGTATATATACAGCTACCTATATATATTTATAAAATACAGTTCGCAATGTATATCTCATTTTACACTACACAACACCATCTGTGAACAAATTAAAAAACTCAAAGGAAAGTTTCAAAACGAATCTAAGTTTCAAAGCACTCTCTGGAGGCACTAACTTCAGTCTTCAAGCATGAAAATTATATTTAACATCTCTATATAAAATTAACATGAGAAAAAAGAAAAAGCATACGCTATCAAAGTTGTTACTGATAAAAGAAACGGTAAAAAGAAATGTTAACAGACTATTTTCCTGAATATTCATAGTGAATTCTTCACAAAGCCTGTAGCTAATAGCCTTAGTATTCAGCAGCCTGAAATGTATTTAAACATTAAAAACAAAGCTTTTGAGATGTCCTGTAAGATAGGCACACTCAAGGAAGATATTTAAATAGCACTGGTTTTAGGTGAGTTATTAACGTCTTCAAAAAAAAAAAGTAGCGAACCACAATTTTAAGGATAATTGTCTGGAGTCATTTATACTTTTAGAAAACAAAATATTTGAAATGGCCTTTTAAAGGATTAGTAACAAATCCCTAGAGGAATGCAGCCCACCTCAGTCAATTTTCAACCTTAAAAGCAAATTCTGACATATCCAGAACATTAATGAAGACAGTGTTTATACCTTACATAGCATGCTAAATGTGAGATTTTTTACAGATAAACAAAAATGCTGTTGACTCTGCCTACCAAAGCTTATAATGGAATGAAAAAAAGGTTGAAGAAGGGCAGGATGTATTGTTGAGGATGAGATTTAAAGAGTTAAGAACATCACTAACAGTATGAGAAGAAGTTAGAAAAATACAATTATTTGATCATAAGAAAAAACTCAGGACTGTGTTTTTATTTTGGATATTTTTAAATTATTTTAATTAATTTATAATTATTTTTAACAGCTAGTTTAACAACCAGCTTTTGAATTACTGTTATAAAGGGTTCTGGTGAAGGGATTGGAGTGCTGATAGAGAAACAGAGATCAATATTCAGAGGTCAAAAATGGAAAAAGGAATCAAAGGGGAGAAGCAAGAGGAAGACACAGTGCTACATAACCATGAGGCTGAGTCAAAACTAGCGGAGATGAATATAAGCAGTAAGCAATGGAAGAGAAAGATATCTCAGAAGAGTTCTGCAGAGCTGCATGAGAAATATGAAAAAAACAGTAAGTGAAAATTAGAGGAACAGAGCTGTATGATTTGAGAATATTATAAGGTATAATACACCACCACCACAGGCAAGCAAGTATGGTTTACATACGTAAATGCAAATGATGATGAAACCTCAACATTATTAAGGAGAATAGCTGTTTGAAAACAAGGGAAAGGAATCATCATTATAATTATTTCTAGCAGCAATCACTATGTGATGGGGGAGGGGGTTCAAACAGCAAAGGAAAACAGATTATGCCAGGATTAAGCCTTAGAGAAGTCTGTGTGCCCAGGAATATTATCCATCTTTTTTTTTGCAACTTTATCGGTAGATCTAATAAAAGAGATTACTTCTCTGCACAAAGCTTGTTTCACAAGTTAAGATAGCCCTGCACAGAGAGGCAAGTGGAAAAACAGCAGCAACAATCCATAAAAAACAGGCAGCTAGAGTCAAAGAATCCAAAGAATCCTTTGCTCCTTCAGCAAAGCTATTTTTCTCTAGTCTGAGTATGATTATATCATTAGTTCTCCTTCCAACAAATTAAACTACATTTTACAAGGATGTAGAAATGCTAAGGAAAAAAAGCTACTTATATTCATGTAAAGAAACAAATTTAACCTCAAGTACAAGTATCTCATCTTCTACTACTCAGGATTATGGTAAGACTTCCTACTATGCATGGAAGTTACCTGTTCACTAAGTTTGCATGTTCCTCTCTAATTTATTACAAAGTAGACTAGTTCTAATTACCACGTCCACCCCCTGCCTCCCTCCTCCCACGGCTACTCCATGCAGAACTTGCTCAATCCCTCCAGGGAGATAAAAGTAGGCTGGGACCTCTACTGCCAACACCTAACATTAATCTCACTAGAAACTTTGGCTGTTCAAGGAGCTACATCCATCTCTGTTACAGCCCAGGCAGGTTATCAACCATGACTTGAGAGGTGGATACAAGGAACCGGAGGTTTTGTTCATTTTCATCCTTGCAAAGGACTATCCAAGGCTTTAAGCAGGCTTTTTTCCAACAGGGTTTTCAAGGCTAAACTGCCTTTTTATGCCATGAATATAAGTACAGCATAGTTTCTAAACACTAAAAGGCAATCAATATACAGACTTTTCCACTTCATGTAAACAAGACCCCTCAACCTAAATTAAGGCTTCCTGAATAGGCTGAAAGCCTTCACTGGGACTAATTAGAGAGAACCACTAGGCCTTGAGGGTCACAGCTGCTCACCGGCACCCTCTGCAAAGGCTGAGCATTAAATGCATGGTTAGGGGTTTAAATTGATTAACGGGTATCAGTTGTCCCTTCTCTACACATAGAGCCCTAATCTCAATCTTTTTATTCTCTAATATACCATTATATGACTAATTAGTAGGCATTATGGCACATGTATCAGTTTAAAGGAATTTTTAATGACAAGTTTTCTGTCCTTATTTTAAATTCTTACTTTAAATAAACAGGAAATTCTCCCTTAGTGTTTTGATTAAAAGCAAAAGCTAAGTAGTGCTTAAAAAAGGTTATTAAAAATGAATGGGTCTTTTCTTGAGAGATTGTACCACAAATTATCAGTCCTCTATGCATTACTTGGGAATTCTACTCTTAATTTGTTCTATAATTTTGTGATTGCACCGAGTATTTATAAACTGGCATATCTGCATTAGGAACACCACACTGGAATAGCTACAGGACTTTATACACAGAAATGAACTACAAATAGTCAAGCTGCAGAGGACGGATTCGACACTATTTGATTCTTCATAAGGACAGCGGTAAGCAGATAACTTTCAAGACTGTCAGGAAGGAAACACTGGAGAAAGACTAGGAAGTCTTTATTTGCATCAGCTGCTTAAATCTCTCTACAGAGCACATCATCATTATTGAGTAACACTGCCATCAAAAAAGCAAATGAGTTAATTCATCAACTTCAAAAATTATAATCTAATGAAAAATAAATTAAGAAGAAACTGGTGTATAAGACTCAGAAGCAGGGAAGAAAAGGGTCTCTAAAATATTTCAGTCCAAATCCCATGTTTTATCATCAGGAAAAAATGTTATTGGCATTGTGAACAGCCCAAAGCTCTCAAAGATTGTGTGCCACTCAGCCATGTGTTCTCCTTTCAGCTTAAGAATGATGTGGTGAGAAGCCACTCAAGGTCCTCTCTGGATACACTCCTAAGTGAAACCACTATATATAAACACCAAGTGCTTGGCCTTTGCAGTAGAAAAAGTGAAAATCAAGATTTTCTGTTAGGTACATATAACCCCTACAGAGTACAGAGGAAAGACAAAGTGACTCAATATAAAATAATATTTTTTTTAACATTCTAAGCAGAAAATGACACAGAATTAGCCTGCTTGATGTGAAACTGCCTAACCAAGCCAAAGACAAATTTCTTGTTTCTTCATGCCTCGCCACTTTAGTAATGGTAAGTTAGTCACCTCCTTCCACCTAGAATGAGCAGTCCACAGACCTGTGCTCAAAGCAGGTGTCTTTAGGGTGTTTATGTTCTTCCTTTCAAAACATACAGGAATATTTTTTTTTTGAGAAGAATCTGAGGAAGGTGATGAGGGGGCCCATTTGTATCAGCAATTAGAGACATCCCAGCAAACAGAGAAGTCCTGGGACCAAGTCTCTGCTCCACGGACTATTGACCAATTTTACATAAAGCAGTTAAAACACCTACTTTAGAAGAAAGCAATTGTGAGGTGTTTATGAAACCCAGTCTGGTAGGTCTGAGACAGACAGTTACACAACATGTTAGTGGACTGAATGCCCTAAAGACCACAGAAAGAGTAGTAAGCATGAAGAAGGGCGCAGAAAGTTGGGGAGGGAGGAATTTGGCAGCATTTAGGCTTCTGTGTGATTAGGCAATAGGTCATGAAGGTTTCAGAACTGCAGTTCCAGACACGGTTCCACTTCAGGTACCTAAGCTCCTTTTGGATCCTAACTTTAACCTGGGTGCTTATTTAAACTCTAGAAGAGAGGCAGATATTTATCCACCCATTTATGGAAACTGCTAGCAGCCCAATCTACTAACATCTGCATAGCACTATTTAAATACTAATATAAATAATGGAGAACTAAACCAGAAACCTGAAAACAGTATGTTAGATGCTGAATCTAATCAAAGTTATCAAAATCTGTTTTCTTTTTCTTATCTCAAATGGCAGTTCCATGGTGGTTTTAGTGCCATTCAATCAACAACACTAAAAGGATTGAGAAGCACTTCTCAAAATATCCAGAAATCACAAGTCCCAGCAGAAACAGTTGAGCTGACAACACAGACACACAAAGCTTAACAGTAAACATGTTGGGTGGGGCTTTTTCTTTTAGTATCAGTATTTAATTATCAGTAAAAAAAACAATAATAATCAAACAACATAGTTGTAATCTGTGCAAACAACTGTTCTTACACATCAACATTACGATTTCACAACTGCTTTGCTAGGTAGCTTTCTCACCTGTGCAAAGATATTTGGCGTATTAAACAGGCTTTCTCAAAATAGCAAGAGACCATACCACTTTTAAAAACAAGAATAAGATGGTTTTTGATTAAAAAATAAAAGCTGACGAAATACCAACAATATTAAAGAAGTCTACTCCAGACAGATTTCTATTTAAAAAAACAGAAGAGTCTGAGCCAAAGCTGAAAACTTCTTACATTTAAGTCAGGATACATAGCTTTAAGAATGAAAATAAAACCTCTTGCCTTTCTCGTGTTTAAAGAGAACTATTTTTCATCTAGTTGCTGTATTAGTTCTTAATTGACCATGCAGCACTATCAATGAGACAAGAAAGCTCAATGTTTGAACTTGTAATTCTCCAGAAAGTCATCTCTTAACTGATGAAGAAAGGCACGGGGAATTGGGTTAACGCCCAGCTACTGAAGCCTTGACCTTGTATTATTTACATGAACAGGGACCAACTTTTGTACAATGCTTAGATACTAAAAACCCGTAAATGGAAGAACATCTTACTTGGACATAAATTGACAGCATAGGATAAAATGTTGAATCAAACAAGAGTTCCTAAGTTACTCTGAAAACCGTATCAGAGAGAAGACTGGGTTTCAATCAGGTACAAAAAAATTATTAAAAAAAAAAAAATCAAACACGACAACTTTTTTTACATGCGAGACTAGAGCACTCTGAAACCAGAAAAAAGGCCACACAGCATTTATTTAACAGTCTTTTCTTCTAATGACATAAACTGAATATACTAAATAATATACATTCAAGCTGTCATTCTATACACTTTATATACACAGCCTTCTCTAAAGGTCTTGAAATGCATTTAATATTAAAAATGCTACAGACCCTCAACATGTCTGTTCTTACCAATTAAAGTAATTGTCATCATTGTCTGGGCCGTTGTAATCACTTTAAAAGTATTATTTTCTAAAGAAATAAAAATAAAGGTGCTCACAGACCTATTGTGAAATCATCAGTTTATGAATTCAGGCAATAAAAAGGTTCTACAAAGTACTAAGTCCCACTGCATTTCAATGGGATTCCAGTGCCTAAATCCTTAAAGCTGATTTGAAAACTGGAAAACTTACTATAACTGCTGAGAAAAGTGTGTGCAGAGTGTTTCTTTGTTTTTTACTTTAGATCACTTGACCATAGAACTCTTCCCCTGTTACAGTGTGCCTACATACGCGCCAAGTCAAATGGGTTACCTCAGCAAGCATTTACCAACATCCATAAAGGTTTCACTGATCGAGCTCTGGGAAAGTAACATTATGAGATGACGACTAGAAGCAATAAAGGAAATGATTAAACAAGAAGCTGTATACTGAGTATGCTGCATGTATATTTAAGTAAATAGTGTATCTCCAGTATCTCATCCCATCCTCCTTACAGCCTAATAGTGCCCATCTTCAAGCAAGGCTGGCTAAAGGAAACTGAGGTACCAAGTATAGTTTTCTATTCCTCATTTACTAAATAAAAGAGATTTCCTTCCCTGAACCTTGATAAAATATGAGCTTATAATTCTTTGAAATTCTACCTTTAACAAAAAAGCAAATACAGAATTACAGAATCGCAGTTCTTCAGCCTCACTTCATTACACTCCTTAACTAGATTATATTCTTCCATGAGAAGTCAGTTTGATGGGCCAACACAGACTATAGTCTCTCTCGTATATGACCATAAATATAACTCTCAAACAAAACACAAACTTAACCACTATTCTGAAGTAAAACAACAGATCCCAAAAATATCTTTCATCCTAGTTTAAGCAAATACCCTCAATGATTAATTGCAAAAGGAATACTCATATAAACATGCAGAATCAAGCCATAGTAAAGATCATGCCTGACCTTGATGAAAGCCTTTCTTGGTATATTTCAGGAGGAAAAATCCCCAATTTCCTGTTAATGCTGTCATAAAGCCCAGAACAAACCACAAAAAAATCAGTACTTTTATGTTAAAAGCTCTCATGATGACAAGACTGAATTAGCAGTGGATGGGAAGAAAGAAGACAAATAATGCTAAAGAGGCCACCTCCACAAAACACTGCTGCGAACGCAAGTACCTAAAGCCTTGCATGCTTCTTAGTATTGCTCATTGTAGTCCCTCTCCATGCAACAATTCACCTGCTCTCCTTCACTAACATACCATCTTCCTTTTTCCCTCCCCCCCCCGCCCTTAAGATGACTCCCTTCCTTATGAATAGCTATCACTCGCTCTACAGCACGCTGGCTCTCCACTGAGACAGAACTCTATGAATAACTACTGGTGAAAAAATCTGCAGGGGCAGACAAAATTGTAGCAGTAAGTAGCACATTGCTTCTAATGTAGAAAAGACAGTACACTGCTAGAAACTACTCTGAATCAAATATTAATCCACACAACTTAACAATTTTATAAATCATTAAAGATAAACATTATTAAAATAAACCATAACTTGGTTAAAGAGTAAAGATGGCTTGCCCATTTGCTCCAAGTAAATATGTTTTTAAGTTGAGCTTTCAATCAAAATATGATAGGATGGCACTAGAATTTCACAAAACAAATTTCACAAAACAAAACATATTCTCGAGATGAAAGATTTCTTCACACAGCTAAGAACAGATACATATTCACAAAAAGGATTCCTTCAAAAAACCCTAACGTGTTGTTTGTACATCCTCCTTTTCTATTTTTAAGGTCCAACAAATTGCTGCATACAGATGACAGATTTTTCTGTCTTGCATATGAAGATATGTTCAAGACACCATTTCATGAAGGAGAAATAAATGAAGATAAAAACTTTGAAAGAGAATGTGGCTGAACTTGACAAATTACTATGCATATTAATAAAAATCTGTATAATACCGACAGAAGTCTCCTTAAGTTATATTTTAAAAATAACGTTCAAAGTTACATTACATCCAAAGTAATACAGTGTGATGTTGAAGATAATGTAACTTATTATTACACTTCTAATTTATTAAATTGTCAAACATTCCTTTCCTTTCTTAGTATGGGTTTGAGGTTGTAGGCTTTTCAGTACCTATCTTTCATGCAGCCACTGTTGGATCACTTTTACTTGTGGTCAGGTCTCAGCAAAAGTGATGACTGAATACCACGAAGCCATTTTTAAACAATAGGAATATCCCTGAAACTACTTCTAAACAACTGAATGTGCAACTAACAGAAAAAACAACATCCTTCTATAAACCAAAACCAGATTTTTTTCCCCACAAAGCATCAGCTCCTTTATGATACAGATTTGTAAGCTATTTGAGAAATAGATTTTAATTCATTATACCAAACCTTTATGTTTTCAAAAAAATGAATTTTTCTCTTCTTCCCCAAAATGCTCCCAAGATAACTGTTATAGGTCCTGCCCAGGTCTGCAGAACCGAATGCAGTGCCTGAGAGGTGTGACCCATACATTTTTCATAAAAGACATCCAAAATAGAATGTCTGCTTACAGAAACAAGTGGAAAAGATGAAAAATTAAATCATGAAGACATCTATTATGTCTTCATATGGCTCCCATCATTGTGACCAACAGCTAATTTTAGTGCCATGAATGAGTAAATTTAGCAGAGTACAGTCACTTTCTCCTGTCCTCCAAATCTAGCAAGAATAAATCCCATGAACTCCTACAGAAATAACAAGTCAACAGATTCTCTGGGACAGAAGAACAAGAATCTTGTGATATTAAAGCATCATCAGGTCCACTGCAGGAAACCTAGAAAGGATTTATACTTTGGTTCTTTCTCTGTGATCCCTGAAGTAACCCAATGGACGCAAACAGCAGGTATTTTCAAACAATCTACTGCAAATGACATTCATACAGTCAGAACATACTTGTTGAACAGAGCAGAGCACAGTACTACTAAATTCTTGTTATACTTGGATTTTTTTGTTAACATAAAAGTATAGTCTTGCGGAACTGGTAAGCAGATGAACTTAAGGTTTCTCAATACATTAAATTACATGGGTCAGGCAGCTCAGCTCAATCGAGAAAGTACCTACAACATTAGTATTGCCTTTATAACTTAGAGACTCAGATTGTTTAATATTAACCCAAGTTAAACGTCACAAAAGAAACACACATCAGCTGAACAGAAGAAACTTGTTCATTATGAACAATTAAACCGTAAGTCATTACGTGAGAGAAGTCACCTCCCCTTCCCAGAATCTCTAGCATTCACAATGGCATCATCAGCTCACTGACATTGCTCACAGATGGCCCAACTTAGATCTTTACCTATTCTCCTATCTTGACTAGGTCCTCATTCACAAACCACAAATTTTGCTTTGACTTGCTACAACAAGCACAAGCAGTCACTGTGGCTCTGGAGACTGACCTTACTATTTTCATTTCATGGATACTGGTGAATGGCTCAGCGAGACACAAGCTAAAGCTCCACCACGCTTCAGAATGTCTTCTTTACAGAAGTCTACATTTTAATATAAATGTATATAATTGTCCCTCTAAATCATCACCCTTAGCAACATAATTTGCCTAGAGCATCAGACTGCTTCTGCCAACCACAAATGGCAAGACTGAGCAGCATTAGTTACTACTGGAACACTGCATATAAAACTATGCATGTTTTCCTTCTCCTAAACACCCTCATACTACTCAACTAGAATAATTTTTAAAGAAACTGATATTCTAAGCATTAAGTACAATTTAACTCCCTCTTGTAGAAATAGGTATTTCTATCACCAAACAGAAGTATTTCAGAAGACACACTATTAAATCTGGTTAATGCACCATCAGTTCAATTCTAAAAACATTATCTATATACATCAAATAGTTCCCAAAAGAACAAAACAATTTAAGAGAATTATCTGCAAAATGAGCTACTCATGTTTTATTTCTGTCCAGATTGCCCTACAGCTTCTACACTGTGATAAAATGTGCCAACATATCATACAGTACTGGAGAATCAACAGAGAAATTTACTGGATGTGCAAAAGGATGTTGGGGGCAGGGGGGGAAGTTGTGGGAAATTCCAGTATGAATCACCACTGAGGATCCTTGGGAGAGGAAAGGGGGCAGAAGAGAAAGAAAAGAGGAACACCAAAATAATTCCTCCTATAAAGAATGCTTTTCTATTGAAAACTAAACCAGACTTCGGAGGAGCGGCTGCAGATTCCTTAGACAGATGGTGTCAATAGATCTGTCTATTAGTCACTTTGGCAGCAGCAGTATGGTCATAGGGCTTGTAAAATGCCACTTAAAAACTCAATATAAACACAAGACAAGTACATGAAGAAGTTAATTCAACTTCCCAATACATGACACTTTTTCCCACCTATCAGGTAAAACTTGCTACCATTAATGTCTGACAGTTTGCACTTTCTGCTGCAGTTTTACAGACTGTAGCAGACATGGACTTAAATGAAAAGCAAAACCCTACGTGGGACAGCTGGCCTTAACAGGTGAAAAGCTCAGACCTAATGGTTTTCCTGTCAAAGTCCTTCTGCATCTTTGCTTTTGTTTTCCTGTAGGAACTGATGACATGTAGTGCTGTTTTCTCACTGATATACCATGTAAAATTGGGTCATGGTTGCTCATGCTTCTCCCTCCCCTGTTGCAGGGTGTCTACTTCCTACTAACATAATCTAACATTTTAAGTAATCAACTCTTAATGCTTAAATGCTTTAATTTTAAATGTATCTGGTTTAATACTCTGAATTTACATTCCAGAAGTGCTTGATGCCAACAGATACAAATGAGGCATTCTTAAGGCATTCTTAAATGAAAACACATGAACTCAGAATCCTTCACAAACCCTGAAACCAACTTGGTTAGCTTCTACTGAGAGGAAGTCTTGCAGGGGGAAAAAACAACACCAAATATAAGAACCAGTTTTTGGAGTTAAAATAACTGTTGTAACACAATGCAGTTTTCATAGAACCTGGTAGGTTAAAGATACCTCTAAATAATATCACTCTATTAGCAATTAAATGTATTTAAAAAAATACGTATTCCTAGGATTACTCTCTTCCTCATTGTTGGTTCACCGATTAAAATACACTGTAACAATAACGTTAAACTGAACTTTTGGTGGCAAGGACCTCAAAGATTTAATTATCAGAAATATTTAAACATTCAGAAAGTCGGAATCTATCCCACTGCTCCACTTTTTTTCTCCAATAAGAAATTTAACTACAAGAAGCAATAGCTGAATCCTGTTCTTTTAAGGTGGAGGCAGATGCTTAACACAGAACATCCTCAGAGAGGACAGACACGTAGTTCCAATAATCTTGGTTCTGACCCATGTAAAAAGGAATGCATAAGCCAAACAAAGACAAGGTTGGTCTTATCACAGGTAATGCATATGGTGGGAAAACTCCTTGAAAAACGGTCAAGATCTAAGAGCAGAAGAACTGTAATTTAATTACCCACAACAAAGCATTCCACCTGCCTAGCACAAAATCTGAGTCATACAGTTGCTGTTTTAATTATAAAAGATTCACTGGTTACAACTATGCCTCCACTGGCATGGCAAATGTATCTTCAAGAACTTTTTCCCTCCTCTTACTCTGCTAGAAGGGAAAGCATTTCTGCAAGAATCCACAGGACACTCTTGAAGACAGGCAATAGCTCCTGGATGTGAGTACACAGCCGTGTTCAGATTAAGGGAGTCAGCAAGACCTCAGCCTGCTTATAAGATCTAAGTCTGACCAAAAAATACATATATATGGAGAATATACTATATGTAAAATATCAATGATACAAAGCTCCAAAAGTCCTTTCCACTGCTATCTGTCATTAGAAAAGAAGCCCATTTTTGGTCTTTCCTTGAAGATGGATCCTAAACTGTAAGCTGCAAGCCACTATCCCCCCACATGAGGCTGTTTTAAGAGGTTCATAGTTTGATATGATGGAACAATACAGATAATGTGGAACCATCATCACCTTTACAGTATTTTCCATTAAACTGAATTTTAACGGTGTATATATAATAATGTACAAGATTTTTTTTTTGCATTGACATAGTATCTTAATCCAAAAAAGGTGGAAACCACTTAATTCCAGACTTTTTTGGGGGGGAGTCAATTATCTTTACTTGAGCAATAAAATGCTTTCTACTGTAGTATCACAGTCTGGCAGATAAAAAAAAAAAAAAAGGCAGCTCCCAGCATTTCACGCTGTTTATATAAAAAGCTAGAGCAATACTGCTTTGTAGCAGTAGGTTATATAAAATATAAATTCACTCAGAGTTTCATGCTGTGGACCACCATTTCCTTTACGGAAAGAGGAGGAACAGGAGCGGTGTGGCCTTGTGTTCCCACAACAGACTCAAGCAAGGTAGAGAGATAAGAGAAGAGGGTTTGGATGCAGGGGGAAGAGTGGCATTTCCTAGGGACACTGTAGCATTACCATAGCCACGTTCCTATTCGTGTCTCTAACAACAGAAGCAGAAGGAATCAAACAAAAATTCTGAGAAACATAAATGGAAGGGGCAATGAATTGCTCATCATTATATATTTTTAAAATGGCCTTTTCTATTCTAATGGAACAAAAAATACATTTTATAAACAAATTTTCCTCTCTGAAGCTTCCCAAATTATAACAAGCTGTTTAAATACACACATAAAAGTTTATACCTTTTTTACTAATTATATATAAGCTTCCTTACTTTAATAACACTTTAAGACACTTCACTTTTTGTTTAAGGATGAATATTTTCTCAGAGAAAATGTTCGCCCCTTCTCTAGCATGCCTAAACTTGTATTTGTAATGATGGAGACAGGCAGTAGTAGAGGATTAAAGGCCTGTCTAAAAGGAGTTGCTGAAAATTGTCAAAACTATTGGCTATTCACGAGAAGGATGAATATGCTATGGGAAAAAAAAAAAAGAAGATCACAACAGACTAATACCTGCATGTTATGCAAGGATTGATCTATTTCAAACTAAATAACTAGGTATCCTGAACACAAAATACGGCAGTTTGTGATCTGGAAAAACAAGTTAATCCTTTCGCCCATCTCCAAGAAGGAATTTGAAGCAAGACAAAGATTTTTGGAAAGAAGAAACAGACACTTTTACCTTACTTAGGACAATGAATTGCCTTTGAGTTTGGGATTTAATGATCCATTAAAGAATAATTCAGTGCATCATAGCTAGAACAGAATTACACCAAAGTAACAAGCAACATAATTACTTATTATCTAGTGAACTCCGCTACTTAAAAAGCCTTTGGGGAAAGACAACACAATGTAAGTGAAGAAAGCTGTCCAAGTCAGAGTCATGAGAATCTATATTCAGCAATCAAAAAAAACCCAATTATTAAAAAGCAATACAATACAGAGAAAGCTAAAATTTACAAAAGACTTGAAACTGACAATCAACCAATAAATAGCCAGTTATGTACATGTTCAAAAATACTATAAAACTTCAGCTATCTACCCTGAATTTTGTTGGAACTGAAATCCAATATTATACTAGATTAGTCATGTTACCTATTCCCAAATTCAGTTCTCTCAATTCTGAGACTTACTGAAATATCATAGAATGGTTAAGGGTTGGAAGGGACCTCTGGAGATCATCTAGTCCAACCCCCTGCCAAAGCAGGTTTCCCTAGAGCATGTTGCACAGGGTTGCGTCCAGGCGGGTTTTGAATATCTCCAGAGAAGGAGACTCCACAGCCTCCCTGGGCAGCCTGTTCCAGTGCTCTGCCACCCTCAAAGTAAAGAAGTTTCTCCTCATATTGAGATGGAGCTTCCCATGTTCCAGTTTGTGTCCATTGCCCCTTGTCCTGTCACTGGGCACCACTGAGAAGTGTCTGGCCTCATCTTCTCGATACCCACCCCTAAGGTATTTCTAAGTGTTGATAAGATCCCCCCCTCAGTCTTCTCCAGCCTAAACAGACCCAGCTCCCTCAGCTTCTCCTCATAAGAGAGATGCTCCAGTCCTCTGATCATCTTTGTAGCCCTCCACTGGACTCTCTCCATTAGTTCCTTGTCTTTCTTGAACTGGGGAGCCCAGAACTGGACACAGTACTGCAGGTGTGGCCTCACTAGGTCTGTGTAGAGGTGGATGATAACCTCCCTTGACCTGCTGGCCACACTCTTCCTAATGCACCCCAGGATGCTGCTGGCCTTCCTGGGTACACCAAAGCCATTTGCCATATGAAGCCTCTGACTGGACTGTTCTAACAAGTACTTAATATCTTTGCATGATTTTATTTACCAAATTTACAGACTTAACTTTGAAGTCTATTCCCATGACAAATTGTTTTCATTTCCTAGAAAGCAAGGAAGGAGAGAAAGAGCTTATCTTTAAAAGCTAATATAATCTCTGCTTACAAGGTTTACTCCTTCAGACTGTTCAAAGTGAAGAAAGTAAGATGAAAAAATATAATCAAAATAGATAAGATTTTATCATTATGGTGAGGACATCTTAATCAGTGAGAGGAAAAAGTATTACTAAGTATAATGTAGAGAATTCTTCTCTTCCTGCTGCTCCTAAAATTGAAAAACGCTTTTTTTTTTTCATTATGTTGAAAAAATGTGTAGTGTTGTAGACTTCAATCACAAATATTATACTAAAAGTTATATGATTAATACCAACACATTTCAAGCAGGTGTGACATTTCCTATACAATTCCCAAATAATAAAGTAGTAACAAAAACTGATACATAAAAAACAAGCAATATTTTTTGTTGTTAGTAACAGTTCTGCCTATTGTAAACCTAACGCCATGCTAGTACTCCTATCGTGGACAAACCTGACTCATACTCCCAACTATACCTTGAAGTTACTGAATCTTATCATGGGAAGAGTACTTGTAACACTTTAACAATCGAGTGTCAGTAGAGTTCCACATAATACACACCAGCAGGGAACATCAAGTGAAGTAAATATCCAATACTTCTCGATAATCTATGATAGGAGACAAATGCAGTGAGGATAGATAAAGGATTCTACCAATTTTTTTTTTTACACTTATGTATCATAGATTCAAATGTACACACGTACACATAAAAACAACAAACAGAACTAGTGCTTCATTGTTGAAGGATATATAAAATATTTATCCCTAACACAACATTCCTTTAACTGTGAGACTAAAACCACTTCCTTATGATGGCAAGATAATATTGGATACACTCTGTAATCTTCCCCTCATGTTGCTGAATGCAGTCTTGTTCCAAGGCTACACCCAAAAAGGTAAAATATCATTTGTCCTGGTTTGGCCCAAACCAGGCCAATTAGTCTTAGAGAAACCAAGGTCACTGCTAAATTCCTCACTGCTTATGAGTGAAGAGCTGAAGGGGGGTCGCACCTGCAGGGAGGAGCAGACAGGGCAGGTGACCCAAGATTGACCAACGAGGTATTCCATCCCATACATGTCATTCTCACTTTCCTATTTATCACTAACCCACTGCCTCCTGGAGGTGGGGCCCAGGAGGGAGGGGCCCTCCTGTCTCCCACTGATTGGTACCAGCTTTGCCAGTTTCCAGTTAAAAGCCTGCAGGTGTGATGGCAGAGAGCTACTGCATTTTCCCCTCTGCCCGTGCTGGGGGGAGCTACTGCATTTTCCCCTCTGCCCGTGCTGGGTGGAGGTACTGCCTTTTCCCCTCTGCCTGTACTGGGGGGAGCAATTCTGCCTGAGGAGGATTTCCAAGCTCTTGATCTTGGTTTTGTACATATTTGTATATATTTGGTTATTTCTATTATTATTGTTATTATATTCTTTTTCATTATTATAGTTTATTAAAACTGTTTTAACTTTCCAACCCATAAGTCTCTCTCCCTTTTCCCTTTCCCTTTCCCTTAGGTGGGGGGGAGAGGGTTAACAGAGAGCATCTGCCACCTGGTTAATAGCTGGCCCAGCTTTAAACCGTGACAGATTTAATTGGCGCCCAACGTGGGGCTCGAGAGAAGCTCCAACAGGTTACTCTGATAAGTTGAATCCTGGCTCTGGTGGGAGGAGACACAGAGAGCTCAGCTAAGAGAATATCACATTTCTTCCTTTGAGATTTACGAGGGGTTGGAAAGTTAAAACAGATAGTGAAGATGGTGATGTCATTTTTGAATGCTGTGTTATCTCATCTTTTTATGGAGTTTCTTTCACAGTTGAGTATTGCAATGATGCCTTACCTGCCGTGGGCACTGTGTTATTGCTTGCTTCTTATGAATGTTTACATGCAGTTTAGCAGTGGGCGCTGGTCGAAATGTATTGTTTTGGTATGGGGTTTGATACTGATTTATGCTGTGATAAACTGGGCAGTTAATATTCCGATCTCTTATCTCTATGACACAATGATGGGCAGCTTTAATCGCGAATCAGTAGCAGCGACTTCATCTGCACGCTCCAAGCGTCCTTTAGCTGATTCTGTTAATGATTACACTTCCAGTTTTACTTTGGGAAATAGCACCTTCTCCTTTTCTGCCAAGCTGATTCCACTAGATTTTGCGAAATTAGGATGGTGCTGTCTAGGTGGCATGTTTTTATTTTTGGTTGTCCTGAATGTGTTTCTGATGTGGGATAAGATTAAATATCGATGCAGGGACAGTTGTAGGTGTTATGCAGCCACCTCAGATCCTACAGTGTGTACTGCCGCTACAGCCACTAAACCCACTGAAACCTCAGCAGCCTGTACCACAGCTGCTACACCCCCCAAGATGGCCACTGCAGCTACTCAGACTCTCAGCACTCCCACGACAGCCACTGCATCTACTCAGACTCCAGCATCTATCGAATCTGTACCAATTGCTCCTGTAACCAGGAAGAAATACCAAAAGAAATCAGCTCGTGAAGTGAAGGATGATGACTCAGAGCCTTCTAAGGCAGAGCCATCATATGACCCAGGTGAGGGCCCTTCTCAGGCAGAGTTAGGGCCTGACACAGATGGGGGTTTCCTCGATCGTCCTTTTAAAGCAGACCCATCACAGAAGAAAGGCCCTTCTAAAGCAGAACTATCACAGGAGGACTCAGACGTAGAGATAACCTACCACTCCTTATCCCTGAAGGACCTGAGAAATATAAGGAAAGACTTCAGTCGTTATGACGGTGAACCTATTATTACCTGGTTGCTCCGATGCTGGGATAATGGGGCAGACAGCATGCAATTGGATGGCAGAGAAGCCAGACAGCTGGGATCCCTGTCCAGAGATGGTGGTATTGATAAGGCGCTCGCAAGAAAGTCAAACACTATCAGTCTCTGGAGGCGACTCTTGTCAGCTGTAAAGAGCAGGTATCCCTATAAAGATGATGTTATGAGCCACCTAAGCAAATGGACCACTATAGAAAAAGGTATTAACTACCTTAGAGAACTGGCTGTGCAAGAGATCATTTATAGACACCCACGGGACATTGTAGATCCTGTAGATCCTGATGAAGTGGAATGCAACCGATCCATGTTCCGGAAGGTTGTGAAGAATGCTCCACCGACATATACCCATACATTGTCAATATTAGTATGGGGAGAAGATGCTATGGCACGATCTAGTGTGGGCGAAATGGCTAACTGTATGCGACAGTATGAAGATAGTATTTCTTCCCCACTGCAGGCACGCATCTCGGCTGTGGAAAAACTGACTAAGGAGAACAAGGACTCATTTAAACAACTGTCAGACAAACTGTCCATGATCGAGAATAAACTTGACTCTCTACCTACACAGGCGCGCGTTGCAGCTGTTAAGAGAAAACGTTCTCCTACAGGACCAGCTCAAAGGAAAAGGAACACATCACGAGGTATCCTGTGGTTTGCACTGCGTGGTTATGGGGAGGACATGAGCAGATGGCATGGACAACCTACCAGTACCCTACAGGCACGAGTACGTGAGTTGCAAGCTAAAAGAAATACCAGAGAGAATTTTTCTAGGAGGATGGTTGCTCCAGTTACCAGTGAGCAGGACCCCAGTCAGGGGAGATGGGCCTCAAATCACTTTTTCCCAAGTGTGAATAGGAGAAATGAAGGTCCAGTCCCTGTGAGCAGCATGAATCCATTTCTTAATTAGGGGGGCCCTGCCTCCAGCCAGGTGGAGGAGAGGGACAACCGGATTTATTGGACTGTGTGGATTCGATGGCCTGGCACATTAAAACCACAAAGGTATCGAGCCCTGGTAGACACTGGTGCACAGTGCACCCTAATGCCATCGGATCATAAAGGGGCAGAATCTATCAGTATTTCAGGAGTAACAGGAGGATCTCAAGTGTTATCTGTATTGGAGGCCGAAGTGAGCCTAACTAAAAATGAATGGAAAAAGTACCCCATTGTGACTGGCCCAGATGCTCCGTGCATCCTTGGCATAGACTACCTCAAGAGAGGGTATTTTAAGGACCCAAAAGGGTACAGGTGGGCCTTTGGTATAGCAGCTGTAGAGACTGAGGACATTAAACAGCTGTCTACCTTGCCTGGCCTCTCAGAAGATCCTTCTGTTGTGGGGTTGCTGAAGGTTGAAGAACAACAGGTGCCAATTGCTACTACCACGGTGCACCGACGACAATATCGCACCAATCGAGACTCCCTGATCCCCATTCATAAACTGATTAGACAATTAGAAAATCAAGGAGTGATTACCAAGACTCGCTCACCCTTTAATAGTCCTATATGGCCAGTGCGAAAGTCTGATGGAGAATGGAGATTAACTGTGGACTATCGTGGCCTAAATGAAGTTACGCCACCGCTGAGTGCTGCTGTGCCAGACATGCTAGAACTTCAATACGAACTGGAGTCAAAGGCAGCCAAGTGGTACGCCACCATAGACATTGCTAATGCCTTTTTCTCTATTCCTTTGGCACCAAAGTGCAGGCCACAGTTTGCTTTTACCTGGAGAGGTATCCAGTATACCTGGAATCGACTGCCCCAGGGGTGGAAACACAGTCCTACTATTTGCCATGGACTGATCCAGACTGCAATAGAAAAGGGTGGAGCTCCAGAACATTTGCAATACATTGATGACATCATTGTGTGGGGTGATACAGCAGCAGAAGTTTTTGACAAAGGGGAGAAAATCATCCAAATGCTTCTGAAAGCTGGTTTTGCCATAAAAAGAAGCAAGGTCAAGGGACCTGCCCGGGAGATCCAGTTTTTAGGGATTAAATGGCAAGATGGGCGTCGCCAGATCCCGATAGAGGTGATCAACAAAATAACAGCTATGTCCCCACCTACTAACAAAAAGGAAACACAAGCCTTCTTAGGCGTTGTGGGTTTCTGGAGAATGCATATTCCAGATTACAGCCAGATTGTACGCCCTCTTTATCAAGTGACCAGAAAGAAGAATGATTTTCAGTGGGGCCCTGAACAACGACAGGCTTTTGAACAGATTAAACAAGAGATTGTGCATGCAGTAGCCCTTGGACCAGTCCGTATGGGACAAGATGTTAAAAATGTGCTCTACACCGCAGCTGGGGACAATGGTCCTACCTGGAGCCTCTGGCAGAAAGTACCAGGGGAGACTCGAGGTCGACCCCTAGGATTTTGGAGTCGAGCATACAAGGGCTCCGAGGCCAATTACACTCCAACTGAAAAAGAGATACTGGCAGCATATGAAGGAGTTAGAGCTGCTTCAGAGGTAATTGGTACTGAAGCACAGCTTCTCCTGGCACCTCGATTACCAGTACTAGGCTGGATGTTCAAGGGTAAAGTTCCCACTACCCATCATGCAACTGATGCTACATGGAGTAAATGGATTGCATTAATTACACAGAGGGCTCGAATAGGAAACCCTAATCGCCCAGGAATCTTAGAAGTGATCATGGACTGGCCAGAAGGCAAAGACTTCGGAATGCCACCAGAAAAGGAGGTGACACGTGCTGAAGAAGCCCCACCATATAATGAACTACCAGAGGATGAGAAGCAGTATGTCCTGTTCACCGATGGATCCTGCCGTCTTGTAGGAAAGCATCGGAAGTGGAAAGCTGCTGTATGGAGTCCCATACGACGAGTCACAGAAGCCACAGAAGGACAAGGTGAATCAAGTCAATTTGCAGAGGTAAAAGCCATCCAGCTGGCTTTAGACATTGCTAAACGAGAAAAGTGGCCAAGGCTGTATCTTTATACTGACTCATGGATGGTGGCAAATGCCTTGTGGGGGTGGTTAAAGCAGTGGAAGCGAAGCAACTGGCAGTGTAAAGGTAAACCTATTTGGGCTGCTGAATTGTGGCAAGATATTGCTGCTCAGCTAGAGAAACTAGTCGTGAAGGTACGTCATGTAGATGCTCACGTACCTAAAAGTCGGGCAACTGAGGAACATCGAAACAACCAACAAGCGGATCAAGCTGCTAAAGTGTTCCAAATAGATTTGGACTGGGAACATAAAGGTGAACTGTTTTTAGCTCAGTGGGCTCATGACACTTCAGGTCATCAAGGGAGAGATGCAACATACAGATGGGCTCGTGACCGAGGGGTGGACTTAACCATGGACTCTATTGCACAGGTTATCCATGATTGTGAAACATGCGCCGCAATTAAGCAAGCCAAACGGTTAAAACCTTTGTGGTATGGGGGGCGGTGGTTGAAATATAAATATGGGGAGGCCTGGCAAATTGACTATATCACACTCCCTCAAACCCGCCAGGGTAAACGCTATGTGCTTACCATGGTGGAGGCGACCACCGGATGGTTGGAAACATACTCTGTGCCCCATGCCACTGCCCGGAACACTATTCTGGGCCTTGAAAAGCAAATCTTGTGGCGACACGGCACGCCAGAGAGAATTGAGTCGGACAATGGGACTCATTTCAAAAACAGTCTCATAGACAACTGGGCCAAAGAGCATGGCATTGAATGGGTATATCACATCCCCTATCATGCACCAGCATCTGGGAAAGTTGAACGGTATAATGGGCTGTTAAAAACTACCCTGAAAGCAATGGGGGGTGGAACCTTTAAAAACTGGGATAAACATCTGGCACAAGCTACCTGGTTAGTTAACACCAGGGGATCTATCAGTCGAGCTGGCCCTGCTCAGTCAGACCTTCTACATACTGTAGAAGGAGAATAAAGTCCCGGTGGTGCATGAAAGGAATCTATTGGGAAAAACTGTCTGGATTCTTCCTGTAACGGGCAAAGGTAAACCCATTCGTGGGATTGCTTTTGCTCAGGGACCTGGATGTACTTGGTGGGTGATGTTGCAAGATGGTGAAGTCCGATGTGTCCCTGAAGGTGATCTGATTATGGGTGAGACTACTTAAGTCTGAACTGCATGTTGTTGCTGCATAAGTGTCTTTTAGGTTAAGACAGTGGTGATGCGACCGGAGCTAGCTTCATCAAGTGGCGTCCAGTAACCTCCTCGAGTCTGACATCTTTAACCTGCAACCCGTGGGCACGAACCATGACAAAAGAGAGACTGCTAGCCAGAAAGACTGCTGAGAGACTGCTAACCAGATGCAAACCCACAATCCTGAACCAAATGAACTTAATGAACTTTTTGTATAGAGATGAATCATAAACTAGTGATATGTGTATATATATTTGAAAATGAAAAGGTAGTGGTGATCTGAGTATGACGTGAATGGTATGGAATAAGGGGTGGAATGTCCTGGTTTGGCCCAAACCAGGCCAATTAGTCTTAGAGAAACCAAGGTCACTGCTAAATTCCTCACTGCTTATGAGTGAAGAGCTGAAGGGGGGTCGCACCTGCAGGGAGGAGCAGACAGGGCAGGTGACCCAAGATTGACCAACGAGGTATTCCATCCCATACATGTCATTCTCACTTTCCTATTTATCACTAACCCACTGCCTCCTGGAGGTGGGGCCCAGGAGGGAGGGGCCCTCCTGTCTCCCACTGATTGGTACCAGCTTTGCCAGTTTCCAGTTAAAAGCCTGCAGGTGTGATGGCAGAGAGCTACTGCATTTTCCCCTCTGCCCGTGCTGGGGGGAGCTACTGCATTTTCCCCTCTGCCCGTGCTGGGTGGAGGTACTGCCTTTTCCCCTCTGCCTGTACTGGGGGGAGCAATTCTGCCTGAGGAGGATTTCCAAGCTCTTGATCTTGGTTTTGTACATATTTGTATATATTTGGTTATTTCTATTATTATTGTTATTATATTCTTTTTCATTATTATAGTTTATTAAAACTGTTTTAACTTTCCAACCCATAAGTCTCTCTCCCTTTTCCCTTTCCCTTTCCCTTAGGTGGGGGGGAGAGGGTTAACAGAGAGCATCTGCCACCTGGTTAATAGCTGGCCCAGCTTTAAACTGTGACACATTTCAAGAGCCAATAAGTAGCTATTTTAATAAATCTTGTTCTTCAGAGTCTCTATCAATTTTCTTCATGATATAAATATTTACTTAAAAAAACAACAGCTTGAGTAGCATCTACCTCTTATTGAATGCACATAATTAAAGCTGGCCAATGTATCAACAGCCTAACGCAGAGGCATTAATTAGCTCAACTGCTGAATACTTCCCAGACTGCTATTGCTTCTGATGGTTGGGTGCTGTGATCCTCTTCCCTGGCTTTCATGGTGTCCTAATTAGCGATTTCTTAATCACATTTGGGAAAAAAAAAATAAGGAAACAAACCACAACACAACCCAACCACAAAAAAACACAAAACCAACCTGAACCTTAAGTTAGACTTTGCCGTTGCACAAACAGGTGGCCATTTACACTAGGTCAAACCAAAAGAGCCCATAAAAGCATCTTTACTCAATCAACGTGAAACAAAAGCGATGAAAAATCCTGCTTGCTTTGTCTTTCTAGATTCCAGCTAATTAAAATGTACCGAGTCCGTACATTACAGATCTGCTGATATCCTGCACATTAACACACTAGCAAGAAGTGGTGAATGCATGAACTGAATGGCTGTTGAAATGTGCAGTTTCCAAAAGAAACTACTTAAAGATTTTGATCCCCTTGTCAGGTTCCAATTCAGAAAGAAACTCCAATTTACTTTTCATATTTTATTTGCTCACGTATTTAATATTTTTAAGCCTATATGCTTACAAGCCAGATATATTAGTCTCTGGAACTGAGCCATATCCATGAAACCTGAGCAGCTTTACATGCAGTCTTCCAGGCATGTGTGCACACCAGCACACCTTCTGACACTTTCCACAATCAAACTGTGGAAACATTGTTTCCTTTAGTTTAATTCATCCCCAGATACAAAGTGGCCTCTACTATTCTGACTTGGTCTGTCATGACATAGAAACAAAGTTTAGAAGGCAAGAGTGCTGTCTGACACCTGCCCCAAAACTAGGTATTAGCCCTCACGACTGCCAAGTCATCTCACTGGGTACAAATATTAGCAAAATTACAGTATTAACACTGACAATATTTAACCCAAATTCTTAAATAGAAATGGCTTTTGATCCTACTTTATCCCCAAGGGTATTACTTCATATTTAAAAAAAAAAAAATTTAACTCAATATGTAACTTAAGAGTAAAATAATAATTTCCTACGCTACAATATACGTAAAGGCATAATTTTCCTTAACAGCTGCCAGGGAACTATGCATGTTCCAAAACATACCAGATACATTATATAATATCTGACTTTAAAAAAATACATATGTATTTTAGAGACATACCTTAACATGTTCAAAGAAAAGTTAACTCAAGCTGTAATTAAAATAAATCCCTATAAGCAGGGCAGGGCATGCAAGACATCTAGATAGACTGTTTAAAAAGGGAAAAAACTAAGTGAAGCACAAAATGACACAGCAACGACACAACCAGCCAACTCAAACCAAGACGTTTTCTGTTGCAATCTCCCACACCACCATCCATGCTAAGGAATCTCAAATCAGGAAGGAAGGAACTGCTGATGAAATCCTGCATACCAGGCTTGTTTCTGAATAATTAGCAGAGATCACATGTCGCTGAGGACCTATCGGTCTCTAACCCTCCGTCTCCATCACCCTTAGGATCACACCTGCTGTGTTAAACACTGCTGCTCAGACTGCTGACATACAAGTGCCTTCAAATCCCCACTGACCTGTACTTAGAAAATGACTTCCCAATCAGCAGGCACGCAGCTCAGGGCAGACCTCTGGACCACCGCTGCTGCTGTCCAGCTGATGTACAGATGGCAAGAGAATTCCCGTGCTGCGAAGGCAACGCTGAACAAAACAGGTACCTGTGCTGGAGAGTATGCATGCTCATCACAGACAAACGCGATAGAGATCTAACTTATCTCTGTTTGCAACCCTTGAGAATTTAAGAGGATAAACCATGCTTAGGCTGCCCTAAACACAAAACCACATATGATCCTCTGTTTTCTTACATATACAAAGCACATTACAGACCTGGTAAAAGGAAATATTGAGGAATCTTTCTTTGTATTTGGCTATGTCTTTCTTTACATCCCCTGAAGTCATACAGCTGGCAGATGAAACGTCTGATGAATCAAAGATCCTCTTACAAGTCACAGCTACAAATGGCAACAAGTCTTACACAGTCAACCAGGATGCAACCATGCCTTCTCCTAGAACTATCAACCATTCACAAGAAAACCCCAATGTGATGATACTTGATACCATTTGAAAACAGCCAGAACACACTCCAGGATAAACATTTCATTTGAAGTGCCTGTGGTTGGGGGAAAGGAGCAAAGCTCCACGTACATTGCTCTGATACAAGAGGTAGCATTCTGCATATAGGAATTCTTTTCCTTATTGCAAATCTTCCCTTTAAAATATTTCCTTACTCCTGGAGCTATTTGATGACAAAAATAGGAAATACACATTAAAGAGTAAACACTTTACATGGTTGCACCTAGTGTAAATGCAGAGCTATTGGTATGCAAAGCACTTCACATAAGAAACCTAAATATACCCGCTTACAGGAGGAACCAAGGTACTGGGCAGTAAAAAGCTGCAATTCAAACTGAACAAAATAAATTTCCCTAGTCGTGCAAACATTTAGAACAACGTTAAATCTAGGTAACCAAATAATCCCACCAGCTGGAAGGGAAGAGTCTTACAGAGTCTCCGGGTAGCACTAAATTGTTAAGGACAACAACAAAACCAAGACAGTTAGTTGGCATTTTCCTTCATCATTTACTGCACACTCTTCCAAGAGGGAAGTCTGTAGTATGCTATAGAAATAAGGTTTTTTTCTCTTATTTGCACATCTTTAAGTACTGCACTGTCCAGTACTATAAGCATCAGACTCCTCTCCGAGACTTACAGACAGCATTACTTGATAACATTAGATTAGGAAACTCTAATGGCTTAGTTATGTGGTTTTCAAAGTCATCAGCTTTGTCATCTAGCTTGCTAAAAGGGCCACAATTTTCATTTGACTTGTAAGGCTATTATTTTTTTAACAACAGAAGATTTTAAGTGTTACCTTGCAATTCTCTGTAACATATATCTGCATCTATAGGGACCAGGCTGATCCAAGTCCATCTTTCACAGAGAAGTTTTGAACGGACAGAGCGTGCATTCTCACGAGCCTCACCAAAAGCGTAACTATGCTATATCCTGTTCCTTCTGCTGTGTAAGAGTGTCAGGTAAACACCATCTATAACACAGCAAAGTAAACTCTTTTGGGGCAAAACACAGTGGTTTTTTCATTTTCACTAGACATATCAAAAATCGTGAGATATGTGATGCCTCTATTCCATGAATGGGGCAGGGCAAGCGTTAGCAGTCTCCACTAAAAGCAATCTTCAGCCTCCTCCACCTAGAAGCTGCTAATTATGTCAATCATGCTGAATGATGACTGACAGTTTTGTGATCTCACCTATTCTTCAACTGAGATCACCTACTCATTTTATTAGTAAAGAGAGGATTTGCAAGAGAAGCTGAAGTACCTATTACACCTTTATTTCCAAAACAGTAACAGTTTATGAACTTTTAACTTGTGAGTAAAATTCTACTTGCAGTAAACACAATCAGGATGGAGGAACGTCAAATTCTTCCTCAGAAGAGAGGGAGAAGAAGACAAATACAAAACACCTAACTGACGTGAACTTCTCTGCTAGTTGCTCATCTACTTGGGCAGATTCTCAAGTGAACTAAATCAACACTGGCTCATTGACTTCACTAGAACTACACTCATTTACAACAGTTCAAGCTGACCTATATTAAAGCAGCATTTCACACCAAGGAACAGCTGCCTAAAGACAGATGAAGCCAGGAACTGCAGCGTGTTTCCTCCGTATACTTAATTGTTATGCTGAATGCCCATCTTCCTCTTCTCCAAGGGCCTGCGGCCCTCCTTATGCTGCAGTGATAACGAAGTGACAGCCTACACAACCAGCAATGTCTGACTGGTCAGCCCCAGCCAGCTCACAGCTGGTAGATGACTAGACAAAGCGTGTGAAAGCCTGAGCAATTGCCCTTGAAACTTCTGGGAGGGAGTGGTGCCTGTGCTTGCCACACTAAGCTACAGAACTCTGTTTTCAATTGAATTCTTATGGGTTTTGCCAGCCATCCTTCTTTTAACAGTCAGAGACATGTTCTGTCTGGAGCTGGTGGTTCCTTCTGACTGGCGATGTACCCTAATGAAAGGAGGCTTGACGCAAAGTCAGTCAGAAAGAAAGAAAATTTGTGTAATTCAGAAGGGAGAACTGTTAGGATACCTCCACACCCTTGAATTTCTTTTCTACCGTGCATAAATGTAGGTCTGAATACATAATCCAAACCACTAATGAAGGGGGAAAAAAACCCAACCAAACCCCACAACCACTGGAACTAAATAAAGATTTAATATACTTGGGGAGATATACAGCATTATTCAAGAGTGCAAGAAGGATAAGCACATGAGCTCTGCGACAAAAGAAAATAATATTCAATAGATGTAACTAGAAATAAAAGTTCTAGGAAGTCATCTCATTTTGAACTGGGGGAAAAAACGAACAACTGCCTACCTGCAGATTTCAAGGAATAGGCTCTGGGAAAGCTACAGAGACTTTGTTGTCCAAAGTCTGACACCACAGAATCACTCAGTAAAAACGGGCATCCCCAAGCAAGCATAAATAGAAACCTATAATTCTCACTTTTCACCATTAACTGGTTAAATGAGGATATAGAGGCTGCACACAAATTTTGATATCAAATGAGTGCATCTTGGTGGGGTTTTGTTGTTTTTTTGGTTTGGTTTGTTTTTTTTTTTAAATTAGCTTAACCTTGTTAAATCAATTCTTATACTTACCAGGGCATGACATTGTTTACATAAGACTAAGTGCAAAACCCTGACCCCTGTATTTCCACCATGACCTCAGAGAATAGAGCCCACTCACCCTACCCCAGTTCTTACAACTTTAATTATGTTCAACAAGGCTGCTGTGCTTTAAAGGTATCATTTACCGAGACCAAAAGCTGTTTATTTTTATTTCCGTTAATCACTTCCATTTTGGTTTATTACATTTATATGCCCTGGCTTTTGCAATCAGTATTGCGATCAGACTGGATCACTTCTTCAGATGCAGCTGAACAGCTTCTTACACTAGTATACAGCCCTATAAAAATCCACACCATTTACCTTTTATCTGATGTAAATGGAATCGATCACAGAAATTCAAAACAGCTTCCAAATTGCTTGGCTCTTCAAGAAATCTTTAAAGTGGGTGAGCAGGCACAGAGACAGGGACACATCCTACCTGTCTCATTACTTACAATTTTAACATCATGAATCGGGCTGGTATCTTTAAAAGAAATTCCAGCCTTTCCGTGTAACTTCCCTGTCACTCAAAAAACACCCTCTCTCTTCCTACATACTGACGAACTTAAATTTTCGGGAATATGGTAAGTCAGAGAATTGAGTGAAAAGCCAAGTTATCAATGCAACTTTAGAACTATCTAGAAGAAAAGCTTAAACACACTAGGGGAGTTTTATTAGGGCTTTATCTCAACAGGTTCTTCAAATTATTTAATGGCATAGGAGGAAATCTACAAAAATACATTAATGTTAAAAGTTAAGCTATAATAGTTTAAAGCCATTATCATTTAGTTTATCATTATCACTTAGTTTAAAGCCATTATCCTTTCACTTTACATTTAGAAGATGAACAGTCTAAATAAAAGTTGTATTAGATTCAGTTTATTTAATGGGACTTCTAAATTGAAATAAAAAGTATGTAGTTTGAACTTTATGGCAAACTGCACAATCTTCACATTTTCTTTTCTGTACCACATGAGCTACATGCTCACTAGACATAAAGGGGTAGAAAACAAGAGTTTCTTTGTTTGCGTACATTAACTTAAAGCTGTAAAACTCATTCAGGCAAACTTTCACCTTTAAACCTTAACCTAACTTGTAACAACATTTGTAGCCTCTAAAATTACACTGCATGCACCCAGACAGAGTTAATCACCCTTCACTTTTGATGCGGAGAATAATGATCTACCACTTAAACTTGAGCCCTTAAAAGCCTGAAGAAAAATACGTATGTATCTGTGTCTTAAATCAGCAGCGAAATAACAAAACTCTACCTAGCATTGCCCAGTTGACAAGGAAAACAAAACAAGACATACAACTTGTAGCTCATGAAAGCTGAAAATAAGTGCATTTAAAGTCTCCTCAGAGATGAAATTCATGCTTCCCAGCACATGCTATTGATCAGACACCTGGCTCTTTTAGGGAAAAAAACTAGTCACAGAGGAAAGCCTGGCTTTATTTTTTCTGTAATTTAAAACTTTTGGGAAAAAAAAAAATGAAATTAAGTAAAGATTTGGAAACAGCATGTTTGAAAAGTTGATGAGCTTGTTATCATTTTAAATGGCTGGCACAATTCTTTCTTTAAAGAAGTGATCTGCGCTTAACACTGTGTTTATAAATGTATTATTGCTCCCTTCAAATATTGTGCTGGTAGGAACCAGACTGTATTCATTTACGTATTATACTTCTCTCACAATCGTGGCTAAACACCAGAGAAATTATATTATACAGCACAGGAAAATTCAAAGTCAAAAGCTATTAGACACGCAAACAAACAAAATCAAACAATGCAGATAAAAATAAGAAGCTAAACCAAAACCAGTTCAGGTGTTGAGGAAGCAGGGGAATGACTGACTACCACAGGAAAGACGCCAACAGCACCAACACTACACGCAATAAATCCAACCTTGCAACCAACGACAAAAACTGATCCTAAATTGCAGAATTTGATTAGTCTTGAAACTTTTCTCACTTCTTAAGTTTAGAAGTGACATTATGGATCATCTCTTTTTCCCCCACTATTAAGCTTTTCTACTTAATATAACGTAGCAGAGAAGTGACACACAACTAAAGCCTTTGCAAGACAACGTAAAATTAAATCGGTAGTTAAAATTCCTTTGACTTTAAGGGGCTGAGAATTCATCCAGGTTTTGTTTTTCTTCCTCAGGCCACAAAAGGAATGAGTTGCTGTTTCTCTTTCTTTTATGCTAATAAAGAACAGGGAGCTATTTTTATTTTCTCTTTATTACTGCTTTAAAAAAAAAAAAAGGAATCCTCAATTTAAAACAAGTTTTAACAAGTACGTTGCAGTCTGCACACATAATGTGTTGGGTGGAGTAAAAGCCCTCAGAAACACAGTGCACAGAGCCAATAATGGACTTGTCGCCAACACCCTGTGATTTCATGACTGCTAGAACAAAAACAAATGCCATGTTCAGTTCCTTGCAAAGAAAAGGATTCATTAACTTGATGTGGCTTTTTTCTTGACCTGCGTAAGGTGAGTCAAATAAAATTTCATTTTATGAGATACAAAATTATCAGCTGCAAGCCTAGAGGAATTGTGATGAAATGACCAAGTTAAATGACTAACTCTTTAATTCTAGTTATAACTGGACTGTAGGTCACCATGAATTTTTAGCTGTGAGGTTGTTGCTTTCCTTCCTGCAATAAGGTAACAGGCCAACAAAATGTAAATGTCTTTCTGTAAATTTATGTAAAATAAAATGTAAATTCCTGTCAAAGACAGAAATATCAGTCCCTAAGACACGATAATCTGAGTGCAGACATTAAGCCAATCTTTTTTGAATAATAACAACTGACTTCACTGACATTTAAATAGTGACTTCCCCCCCTCCCCCCCCAAAAAAAAAATCATAGTTATCAGCCAAAAATCAAATATCCACAGTATCAATAATCCTTATAGTCAGAGGAAAAAAAAAAAAAAAAACACAACAAAAGCTGCCTGTATAAATTACATTCACTCCTTCTGGTCACAACACTAATACACTGGGTCAACCTAAATCTGCCAAACTTCCTAGCTTGGCTGTCCCAGCAAAGGCAGGGAAAAAAAATCCCATCTGATATGGAGTATTGCGGGGATGAGTGGGAGGGAGTTAAGTAGTCTCATTCCACATTATGGTAATGGCTACCACATAAATGTAGAGATGGGAAAGAAGCAATCACTTAGCTTTAAGAAGTCTTACTTCCTTGCTTTCTGCTGGACATACCACCCCCATGCCAAAAAGATTAAAAAAAATATTCAAAATTTTAAAGAAAACCAAGACAGACATCAAATAATTGGGAAAACTGGCAATCCAGAAGCCAAAAGTGTTGTGAGCAGAGACTTTTCAGCAATGAAGTTAGGGAACCTCAGCCCCTAGCGGCTAGAGATTAAAGCTGAATTCTATTTTAGTATTTGCAGCAATAAGCCCCAGAGGGATAACATCTTACTCTAGAAGGGCCTAGATCCCTTTTATTTTCTACCTCTATGAATTTCTTGCAGAAAGGTCAACCATTTTAAGCAATAGCATCATAAATGATGTTACTGTTTGTTTCTTTTTACAATTCTAAAGAAAATTAACACTTGAACACACACTTCACTATTCTATTCTCTCCACTAAAAACTTGGAAGAAAACAGAAGTGTATTTATATTAGTACTAGAATCCTCCTACAGAATGACAGCCTTCGAACAGTTCAAACGTGCCTGATATGATACCAAACTACACTACCATTCAGCTCACCAACAGCCAGAATCATGCTCAAGAAAAGTTAAAATAAGTCCAGTGTATGTCTCTAATCTTGTTTCACTTTATACGTTTCAATATTTTGCTTTCCCTACAAGCAACACAGATTAACGCTCAAGAGTGAAAGAGAAAATAGAAATTATTTTCTGAAGTTTTCTAAGCAAAGTACTCATCAGCAAAATTCTATCCTGCACACTCCTTCCCATTTCAAGGCTCTAACTGCTGCATATACATTTTAAAAGTCACAAAATGTTCCTCAGAACAATTTTTCAAAAGTTAATTTCTTAGTTTCTAAACTTAATAGCAGCACTTAAGAGATTTCTCCTTGTATCAAAAGGTAGGAAAGACTTCCTTCCACCTTCTTTATTCAAGAGGTAAATAGTAGCAATGGTTCCTTCTGTTTGCTTTGCATCTAGTTTTAAATTACTCCTTTTAATTTTTAAGGCCTGCATAACCTAAGCAATGAGTCTCATTAATCACTACTGAATGATTTAACTCAGCCATTCAGCTCCAGATGCCACTCAGTGCTAGAGATATGCTAATTCCTTCCAAGCTTTACCTCCTTTTGCAGCTGAAACCATAATTTTCCATGTTGGCAGACAAGATTTTACTCCTTGCATGGGGCCTCCTGCCAGTCACTTTTATGCCTGAGCACTGGCACAGTGCAAGTTCCGCTCCACAATTTCATCAGACACCCTTTCATTAAACCTGTTCATTATATACATCCTCTCTCCTACAATTCTGCTGCCCAAATTCTACCCTCTCCAGTGACAACTCCTGGTTTGGGTAGCAAAAAGCAAAATAATTTTTTACTACTCTTACCTTGTTTTCTTTTCTCCTTGTTCCCTCACACTACTTTATTTTTTTTTCTCCCTTTATCACCTCCTACCATTAAACACTTTGATTGTGAAGTATCTGTCAACTGCTGTACCCAGGGCATCAGCTATATTCCAAAAGCAGAAAGTTGCACTGACAGAGTTGTTTTGTGAGTGGGAAGTGAAGGGGAGGAACATTCAGGATTTGCAAATCCCAGTTCTGAACGTGCCTAGCATCTAAGAGATCTCCCAGCACAAAGTTAGAGCAAGTGTCAAGTTTAATACCAGGTGCCAACAGGTTTTGACAGAAGAAAAAGAAGAAAGAGAGTAGTGACATTGCTGAACATTTGATCCAAAATCCATATTTTATAGCCCTGTATTATGCATTCACCATATAAATCCAGGAACAACCTATTTTTGGATTTGGGGGTTGCTACCCTTATCTCGGGCTTACATGCTTGGGCTTATTTGGCCAAAGGAGATGTCTAGGTTGAAAAGTCTGCTTTTGACCGATGTTAGTAAAATGTACTACTAAAGCATCAAGCCGAGAAGATTCTAAAAGAATACATACTCAAACACATTTTTGATTGGCTTCTCACCCTACACAGAGCTATAGATGCACACGCAAATTCAATGGTATACAGCTTTTTTCAGTTAATTGGCTCTTAAGGAAATGTTCACCACAATCTCAATTGTCAGATGGGCTAAGTTACCCACAATGATCTATAAACATTCACAACTGAAGATGAAGTCAAACACTTTATGCAATTGAATTTAAACACGAGAACCAAGAGTTTCAAAAAGCACTACTGATCTTAAGTGGCTCCAAACTGAAGCTGTAAGTTCCCAACTTCAACAACTCACAACATCCCGGGTTACAAAAATCTGAGCTTTAGTGTTTACTGAAAATCAAGCCACTCTTTAAAGCACGTCCATGTGGTCACTATCAAAACCTACTTCTTTCCCCCTCTACCCACTTTCAAAAGACAGGGAAGTTCATCCAGTGCACATCTTTAGGCCTACATTATATCCTTGGTTATATATTATAACCTAATTTCTAAGATGAGAAACTATTAACGTCTATTACGCTAATGTAGAAGCAAATAGTAAAATTAAAGTCTTCTATAAATGAATTTAAAACCATGACTGCTTTATATGTCTAATCTTCAATGTAAAGGCACTTAAGCAATTAGATAAGAGGCAATATAACTAACCCAGAACGCAAAATAAATATCTTGCCTGGGGATACGCAAATTTCAGAATGTACAAAAATGCCAGCCAAGCAACTTTTAATGCAATACTAGCACAAAACAGTTTAAACAGTACTAAAGAAATCAGAATTCTGATTTATGTACAAGACAGTTAAAGGAGCAGAAGACAAAGACTACAAAACCGAGTTAACATCAAAAGTATACATACTATACAGTTCTCTCACACAGCTGTCATGGATTACTTCAGATTTCATTGGTTGGAAACCAACCCTCACTATACCCTGCACTCCACATACGAAAAGAGAGGTTGTTCCAAAATAGAACATATCCAACTGCTAATTCACTATGCAAGATGAAGAAAATAAAATATTAAGATTTTAAATCCAGAGCTCAGCACAGGCTTGTCAGCTTTACAGATCTTTAATCTACAGTAAGGGGTGTTCGTATTATTTTAATCATTCGCTATATTAGCATTAGACTTAAGGTAATGCAACACCATATTGAGCAAATACTTGCCAAAAGAAAAGGGCAGCTTGAATAATTTTGCATGTCTGACTATGCATTTCTTCAAAGAAAGTGCATGTATTTCAGGACTGCAGTAGTCCAGAAAACATGCTTGTTTTCTGATTAAAAAATTATTCATACCATTTCAATGTTATTATATTCAACTAGCCATTTTGGTCTAAGCTGAATTTATAGTAAGCTATATTTAAATTAAATGCTCTGCTTATTTAACTACAGTGATTTACTTAAATGTAAATAAACATAACCATTCAACATAGTACAGAAAGCCTCTAAAGGTGTAAAGTCTGGTGGCAGAAAACAAGAGGTGAATGGGATTACACTGTGGAATTTATCTCTATCACGAGTCAACACCCACAGAGGTACTCTCCTCTTGTTTAGTTACAGAATCCAATTGTTTGTTATGAAATTTTTTTGAAATCCAAGAAAGAAATCTTCAGCAACATATTTGCTATTTTGTAAAAGTATATATGCCAATACAAGCATTCTATATATTTCAGCATTCTGATTGAGAAGATAATACCTAAGACATCTCTGTAAAAAACCCAATGTTTTTATGCACTAGCTGCATAGAGTTTATATTAAAAAAAAACCCTTAAGATAAAAACCAAATATGTTAAAAATGAGGTTGAAGATGACATAAAAAAATGTTACTGCTGTTATCAAAATCCATGTATTGAACACCTATGTCAGGTGAGGTACACACCCAAGATATACCACCAGGGCCTTCACTCCTCCTGTAGCAACGCATTGACATCATTTCACTAAAAGCTAGATGGAAAAGTGCTCAAGTTCTGTGTAGTTCTTTGGATAGTGGTGCTGAAAGCAACTATGAGTAAGCTTGAAGACCTGAAATGCAGTTTTCACAAAGATACAAAGCTGCTTTTTAAACTTTTAAAACATGCTGATCCTTTATTTAGATCTACAAGTGCATTCTCCACTGATTAACAGTAGATCCTCCTTCCTAATTTTCCAAGCTTCTGGTTCTGGAAAACACAATTAACAGTACTTTCCACTAAAAAAAAAAAAAGTGAAGGCAAAAGGTTTTCTATTCCCCTTCTCAGCACAGAGTTCACCTCCTTTCGACAAGGCCACCATTCAATAAACTGTTCTGTCCTCAGCAAAGGAGAAATGACTTCTCTGTTCGTAGGTGTGAACAGAGCAGTCTGCATCTTCCCCTTAACTGCAGCTACTCAGACGACAAGTAGGCTCTTAAAAGACTGGCCTGCCACCATTGACATTATTGACAATTTATGTATTTTGCTTTAATCAGTCATACACAGACACACATATAGACACATCAGTCTTGGCCAGAAACTTTCCTAAGCTTCGGAACAAGAGAGTCATGGAAAATAGCTACAAATCTCAACAGAGAGCCCTAGAATAGTTCTCAATATTTGACAGTATTTAACTTCATTAGTTGTTCACATACTCCTTCACTGTCCCACTAAAAATAGTTTCCTCACTTAATTTTCAAAAGATATGGAAAGAAATAGAATATACTTTCCTTAAGCCTCTATTCATTGTTTTATTGAAATGTAGGATATTTCCCCTACTACTTATACCTTATCCCCTACTACTTATACCTTATATATACTTATACCTTATACCTTAAAGTTAAATGAGAATAAATACTTGCTCACCTCTCCCTCTGGCTAACTTCGTGCTGTTGTTTTAACACCAATTAAAACATACACATTCCTGGTCTGAAAGGCCTACCCTCATACCTCTCAACAAATGTTCCACAACTGTATCTTATCATTTTTGTGGGTAAATCTGGGTAAATGCACAGTTTTTCTAATGAAATCATAGTGTCAACTAACAAAGAAATTCTGGCATCCAGAATTAAATTCACCACTGTCTTATTTCAAAAAAAGCTTACCATCATCTTCAGGGAAAGGTAACTTCCAGTACCTGGACTAAGTCTTTCAGTATCCTGATTATTAACTTAGCTCTTTAAAAAAAGAAAACCCAAAAACGTAATACAACAACAGAATAACAGAACTCTGCACATCTGACTGAAAACTGAAGTCATTATCAGCTTCCCAGCTGCTCCTCTTTCTCACCTGTTGAGATTTTCCATAGTACTGAGCCTCAACTGTGCGAGTGCAGCGTGGCTGGCTGCCAGCTATGGCCCATGTCTGCAGACCAAAATATTTGTTCTCATAAGACATTTTCTTTCTTCACATAAAATGTCCTTCTACCCACACCAATTTAGCACTGATTTAAGGCTGACGCAATAATCGGCCAAGAGGCATCAGCATATGTGTGAAACACGCTGTTACAGTCAAACACTCGTATTAGGACCTACGTAGGTTCCTAAAGAAGGTATGAAGAGAAGGTATAAACTAGTAAATTATCTCCCTTAAAAGCTCCTCTTTCAAGATACTTAAGAAGAGCCTTTATTTGTAGCTCTATTCTCACCTCTTGGTCAAGCTTCTACTCACTAACAGGAAAATACTCTTATTTCCCTTGTTTACAGAATTTATTGGACTTAAAATACCCCTCAGTCGCTACTCCAGTTATTTCACTATTTACTTTACAATTTTATGAAGAGGCACTCAGGTGAAAAGTTAAGGAAGGTTATCACCACCAAACAAGATTATATAGGAGAATACACAAATAAAATGTGTCAGGACCCCAGCATATAAAATTCTTAAGTGCCCTTTAGTTTGCTTGGAAAGAGCAAGGTTCCTACCAACTTCCTGACCACAAAATAACCTCAAAATATTAAAACCTATTGACAAAAAAAATCCTCATTCCCAGCCATTCAAGTACACAAAAACCCCAACAAATTCACAACAATAACCTACACATTGCCAACACTGATCTTCACTATGAAACAGAAATATTTTGAAGAATCTAGAACAGCTACCACAACACCAAGCCAAGTGACCGTTACTCACCCAGTGCATTTAACGATGACAAAAATAATAAATTGTAAAAGCTGAGCAACTGACTGGACTTGCTAGCCCCAGTGTATTATTAAATTAATTAGACAAAGCTATCACCTAATGAGACATAATATTACATTTGTTTAGGATTGCAAAACAAAACTCTTTCAGTTATTGAGGAAAACTAAGTGCCAAACCAAAACCAATATTATTTGGGAATGAGGGAAGAGGTTCTCAGATTCTTAAGTACAACAGTAGATTTCTTCGCCTTGAATATCTAAAGATAGTATTTTCTCTCCCTACTTCTTACAAAAACAAGATTGGTTTCGATCCCCCATTGGAGCTCTTTGGCCATCACTTCCAAAGCATTTTATATTAAAACATTATTTGGCATGGATGTCACATGTTAATATTTGACATTAAACAACATTGTTACCTAAGTGTCACTAGTTTCTGATAATATTTGTAATGGCCCATCTGTCTTTGTAGATCCAGTCAGAACTTTTAGCCTGTAAACTTTGGGCAGGAGATTCAGGAGTATCCTTCACGTAAATTCATGTTTTCTAAGAAAATCTTATGAACAGTACACAGTAATGCTCCAAAGTTCAGTACCCTAAACATTACAGATGGTCCCTACTAATGAAAATACTGTGTTGCTTCAGGACAACGATATGGGACTACACAACACAGAAGCAGGAAAACATTTCACAACCAATACAGACTGCAGCAAGCAAAAGAGTCAGCTTGAGTGTTCTTCTGTTTTAAACAGGTATCCAAATTACTTGTTAAGCTATATGAAAAAGTGCCTCTTTCTAGTTGAAAGGTAACAAAAAACACACTAATGCACATCGAAAAAAAAACAAGTTTGATCTCCACAGATACTATCAGTACTCAAAAGGGTAAGTGGTTTTGAATCAGTTAAACACTTGGATACTTTGGCAATTTCTTACTTGTGATGGAGCATTCTCCATTTCACGGCACATGGTTATTTCTTTTCTAGCCTGAAGTCCCCAAACACAATGCAAGCGTGGCCAGCTTTTGCAACTGTAAGTAGCTGACTCAATCTTTCTTAAACATTTTTACAGTCAAAGTACTTAGACCAGGATACAATGTATTAGAGGCAGGTGAAAAACACACTTTTTTAATGCTTTCTTGGGTGACATTTACTTTATAGATTATGCACTTAGACATTCACAATCCTTTGAATTCCTGTGTAATATTTTTTAAGTCTCTCTTATTTTATTGCTATTAGACAGCAAATGTGGAAAAAAAGCAGAAACATTTCCTGAAATACTCTAATATCACTTCATGAAGGGAAACTTCCCTCTTTAGGTACAAGCTTGAACAAACAAACAAACAAAAAGTATCAAAGAAATGGCTGGTTTATTTACTCCAATAGGTAGTCTAGCCAACTGTAAAGGACTTTGGGGACACTCCACAGACACCCCCTAAACCATTAACCATCAGAAGACAACTCTCCCATGAAGGAATGCAAGAGACAATTTTGCCCTCCACTGGCTGGAACTATCACTGGAAACCATGCCTGCCTCGCTGCTGCCAGAGCTGCCTATTTCATACAGCATGAAAAGCCCTCTTGAGCAAATGTACCAATCCCACGTGAAGTACAGTAATTAGTATGGGATATCACAGACAGGAAAGAGGGAAAACATGTTGAGCAAGTAGGAATCAGCAATACAATGAAATACCTCATAAAATATAAAGATTTCTGTGGAGGGATCAGAAAAATCAAACAGTAATATAGTTAGCCCTGAGAATTGCTAGAGCAGTGAACACACATGTGGAAAGCCAGAACCTCGACACTCTTATTCCCAGCAAAAGCATTCTGCATGTTACTCTCCAGATAACTGAAAGCTTTTGTTTTCCAAATGTACTAATTTGATGCTGCTGTTTCTTGGGAGGTAGAGATATGAAAACTCTATGGATTATGAAGGAAAGACTGCGTCAAAATGGAAGAAAAAGGGCAGAATGCAGGTAAATACTCAAGAAAACAAGGATACCAGAGAAGTACCCTTTAAAGCAAGTTTTATTCTTATCTCTATGCAAAGAAGCATTGAAATTACACTGGAAGAATAAGAGAGGAAAGCTGCTATATTCCAATGTTCAAAATTATTCAAATTTAAATTTATTCAACATTTATTAACCACAGGCTTAGATGAAAGGAGGTACATCACAGGATTGCACAGAGGCAACACCAGGGTAAAAATTAGGGGTTTTAAATTCTAAGTGGTTTACCAATTACTGTTTTAACAAACACTAACCCACTTACCTTTCTATTATTAAGATTTTCCTCCTCCCCATCCCCCAATTGTTTTCCACCTCTCAATAGAAGTTTCTAACATTCCATTTAGAGCGTGGCCACACAAACCGTTGATTCAGTATTGGCTGTAAGTGAGGGAAGGGAAAACCTTCAGTGGAAAAGGGAGGAAAGGATCAATCAACTTGCAAGCAGATCAGCTGTCAGTAGAACTCAAAGGATTTCAGTGTGGAAACTGCTGTAGAAGACTCCTGTCCTTCCTTCTGCACTGCAGCCATCTGCCCCTAAACTTCATCCTGCCAAAGGCTTCTGGCATCTCCATTGTTCTAGACACAAGAACGACTATTTGACCACGCTCTAATTGAGGGGAAAAAGAAACTCCTCTGGTGAAGGAGTTGGAGCAAAGTTATTCTCTGGTGTTTGTCTCTATCTTTGCTACTGACTTTGCTTACAAGGCAAAATTTAAAACCTCCATAAAAAAATCATGGCTTTTTTTTCTTTTTTTTTTTTTTTTTTTTTTGCTGCCCAACAACTCAGCTGGAATCAACACTATGAAAGAGAACATCTCTACCCTGAGGGGAAAAGAAAAAAAAAAAGTCAAAAAAAACCCAAAAAACCTTACATCCATCTTACTCTATTGAGCACCTATGTGAGAAGCAGATGAGAGAATTAAAAAAAAAAAAACAAACCACAAAACACCACACACACATTAAAAAAACCCCACGTGTTTCCTAACTTGGAATTAAAGATAGCCCAGTACAGAACAGAGTTAAAGACTACGTTGTCCATGAAGTCAACTTTTCCATGCCTGGGACAATTAGCACGAAAGATTTACAAAGAGCAAATTGATGAAAAGGTTCTTTCCCATTCCAATTGTTTCCTCCATTAGATAAAGAAGGCAAAAGCAAAAAAAAAAGCAAATTAAAGATGGCATGACTGACACGGTCAAAAGTGAACAGGGTTAGAGTTTCTCTCTCTTAAAAGAGAGAGATGCAAAGCTTTCCATATTTAAAGCCATGAGAAGCAAACCTAATACCTAACAGCAAAAAGGTAACAGTTAAATTTATGATATAATCTAGAAACAGACATAAGTTATTGCATTTAGTGACATAATTAAGACTTAAAGCTTCAGGCAGTGTACTTAAGTCTTTCAAAAACTTCATTCATTCATTTACTGACCAGGTGTCTCATGCTACCACAACTTTAATGACTCAAAGGGGTCCTCAGCAAACTTATAGAAATCAATCAGGGTAGAAAAGTTAGCGCCCAAACTAACCTTAACCATAACACAAGGTTTTACTGAATTTACTAGTAGCTTAATGTATGCCAAAAAGCGTTGTTGAGAACGGGAAGGAATACTGCAGGCAGACAAATCCGGCCTCCTAAGAGCAACAGGGAGCTTGTGCAGAAACATCAACCAAAACCCCGAGCACCTTCAGGAGGACTCGGGCCCACACCAGCACCCCGCGGTGCCCGGGCCGAGCCGAGGGATGCACACCCGCTCTGAAGTCACGACCCGCAGCCCCTCACCGCGTTCCTCGACACCACGGTTCGACAGGGTGCTCACACAGAGCAAAAGCTGCTACCCGCAACACCCTGTTAGCACGGCCCTATCTTTAATCTGCAGGCACGATAAGATGCCCCAACACGCCTAAGCCCCGCGCAAACAGCGGCTAATGACCATTAATCCCCCCTATCTCCTCGGCGATCTCCCCCGCTCCCATTTATCACGCTGGCGCTTCACTTCACACACGTGGGTAAACTTTAACCGCTGAGGTGAAGCAAAACCTGTCCCCAACCCCCCCCCACCGCCGTGCTCCCCACCCGGGGCGGCTGCGCAGGGTTAACCCCTTCACGCGTGGGCCCGGCCGCGTCCCGGGCTGCCCCGGCGGCTGGGAGAGGGGAGCGGCCCTTCACGCACCGCCCGGGGGAGGGTGCGCGGTACCCGGGGCCTCTCCCCTGGCGCGGTAGCCGAGGGGAGCCCCAGCCGAACGGGAGGCGCAGCCCACCTCCCGCGGGCGGACGGGGTTCCTCCCCGCCGGGGCTCCCTGCCAGCCGCGGCTACATCAAACGACCCTCAGGAACCCGCCGCCGCTGCTGCCGGCGGGGGAGGGGGCGCCGCGGCCGCCCGCAGCCCTGGGGCCGCACTCGGCGCCGCGCCCCCCCCGGTCCCCGCGCCCAGCCCGGGGCGGCCGCTGCCTGCGCAGGGGCCACGGCCGGCAGCAGCTCCCGACACCGCGCCCGGGACAAACGTGGTTTGGGCGCCCGCCGGGTGGAAACCAAGCTTCGCTTCCGAGGAAGGGAGGGGGGCGGGAGGCGCGGAGAGGCCGGCTAGCGCATCGCCCCCCTCCCCGCCGCTAAACCGGGGCGAGCGGCGGGAGCGCGGCCACCGCCGCGGCCTCGTATCTGACTCGCCTACGTGTGGTGGTTACCTGAGGTGAGACATATGAATCCGAAGAGGTAAAAGTGAGCAAACTCCGCGATCATTGTCCTCGGGTGGCGCCTGCAAGCAGTCTCATGCCAGAGAGAGCGGGGGGAGAAACGAAGAGCCCCCAGTTGTAATTCCACAGAAGCTTAATGTACGCGAGGTTTCCTAATCCCGACGGACTCCCAGGGCGAGCCCCCTCCGGGGAGGGCGCTGTCAGGTCCGCGGGGCTTCAGCAGCACGCCGGCTCCGGCCGGCCTCTCCTCTCCCGGCCCGGGCTCTCCTCAGCGGCGTCTTGACACTTCCCAGGACCATCCAAAGCGACAGGAGAAAACAAAAGATCCTCGAGTTCCCGCAGCCGAGGTCCGCCGCCTCCCGATCACAAGTTGCTGCTCCGGCCCGAGACTTTGTCTTGGGGTGCCCGGGACGAGCCTGTAACGGAACGCCGCCGGGACGGGTACGGACCGGCCACCGCCGCCCTCCGCGAAGGCGAGAGGCGGGCAGGGAAGCGCTCTCCGCGAAGTGCCCCGCCGAGTCACTGGGCACCCGGCGCGGGCGAAGGGCGGGCGGCGGCGCAGGGAAAGCGGCGAGCAGAGCGCGGCGGAGCGGCGGCAGCCCCCGCTCCCATCACGGGGGAAGGAGGCGGGCGCGTCGGGGGCCGCGGCGGAGCCCGGCCGCAGTCAGGCGGGGCGGCGGGCAGGGGAGCCCCGGCGGCAGCCCCTCGCCCTGCCTAGCATCGCCGCCGCCCCCTGCACGCGGGAATCCCAAACTCGCCCCCTCCCCAGCGCCGGAGGAGGGCACAGGAGGGGCGAAGGAAGAAAGAAAGGAGAGAGAGAGAGAGGGCAGGCAAAACTTCCCCGGGCCAACGCCCCCAGCCACCCACCCCGCCCGCCCTCGGTGCGGCAGCGGCGGCGGCAGGAGAAGGAGGAGCGGCTCCTCGCCTTCCCCCGCCGCCGGGGCAGGGGTGCACGAGTCAGGCGGGGCCGAGCCCGCCGCGCCTGAACTTTCTGGTGTCACGTCGAGCTGCTCGCGGCCGCCGTGGGCTTCCCCTTCCCCCCTCCCGGCCGCCTCCGCCTCCTCCCCGCGCTGCTGCTGCTGCTGCCGCCGCCGCCGCGGCAGGTCTGGTGCCGCCTCAGGACACCTTAAAGGAGCCGCACCTACACGGCCCCCGCACGCCCGGCCCGGCCCGACGGATCCCGCCCCGAGCGGAGCCGGCACCGCCCCCTGCCCCCGCCGCCACCGACCGTGCCCCGGGGCACAGCACAGCCCCCCGCCCCCAGTCTGAGCCGGGGGCAGGGTGAAGAGACCTCGGTCTGAGCCGGGGGTAGCATCAGTCACAGAAAAAGTGCCGATTCCCTATGAAAACAAGCAGACAAACCCCAGCTCGGGTGCCCGGAACCCCAAGCCCCAGACGGAAAGCCGCAGGGCGCGAGTCGCGGCCTCCCTCGGGGTTACGGCCCGTTTGGGTCGCTGTTACCGGCGGTCCCGCACCGCTCGGCGCCGCTCACCGCAGCGGCGCGGCCGGCGCGGGCCCGGCAGGCAGGGCCGCAGCCTGCCTCTCCCCTCACGGCTTGCCTGGCTGCTTCCCTGCCCTTCCCGCCGCTGTGCTGGTCAACGGCACCAGCAGCCGGCACCGCGGGCAGGTACAGCGTTGTCCGGCACTCCCGGTGGAGCGAGGAGGCTGCGGTTTGCCGGGTGATCCCTAGTGCCTAAGGCCTGGCTGTGCTCCAGGCGTGGACTAAACCTCCGGGACAAGTGTCCTCAAATCCACGCTCTTGCGGCTGGGCAGAAGGACAGGTACGACACAGAGATACCTGAGTGGCTCTCACAGTCAGCTCCACGTGGTTGTGTTAGCTTTATCCCGCGCCACGAGAGGTAGAAGGCTCAACGCCGTAGGTGAAAAGGGCAGGTGGACCTGGAAGAAAGACTGCTGCCGGACAAGTCAGACGTAGGGCAGCGCTACCACCTCACAGCACAGCTCCAGCTATTCCTAGGTTTGACTCATTGGGTTATGAGGATTGAATGAGATGTAAAAAGAAATTTAATTTCCAAGAAGCACGTTGAATATATTAACCCCATTGCAAGCGAGCCTTTTCTTGCAGTGGGATAACAGAACTCCAGAGAAAGAATCTTCCTTTACTTCCTGACATAGGATTTTTACACGCCCCACGTTGTTAGCAGCCAAACACGTTAGATGCTCTCAGCCACCATCAATCCAACCGCACCCATGCTGGCATGTCACTGTTTGCCCCATTTCGTCTTCCTCAGGGTGGCGTAGGGCAAACTGACTGAAAGTCCAACAACAGAAAGGTCCTGTAGGTTGCACTGATTCTATTTTAGTCCACTTTCATGCAAGATCTGTACAGACAAATTTTCAAAAGTGTAAAGCAAAACTGGTTTATGTTGGAAAAGGAAGTTCCTCGTTTGTAAATGTATAGGTATCAGCAGTAGCCAAACTGTCAAGATTTTCCACTAAAACTGGTAAGAATAGACCAAGCATTAGAAGACTCAGAAAAATAATCTACTGTTTTAACACCAATCGGACATTAATTTTCAGAGACAAAAAGGGATTAGTGTCCTACTTCAAACACATGTAGAAAACAATCACAACTATGGAATCAATAACACTGAACACTTTTGGATATGACCAGATTTCTTCGAGCTGTACGTAGCCAACAGTTTCTGTTCAGTGACCTCAAGCCATCGTTCTGCACTTTATGGAAGAAACCTGTGTTAGCACCTCCAGAATTAAAGCACACCGCAAAACCAGTGAAGAGGTCCTAGATAATCCTTGAACCCTAGTGAGAAGTTTGAGATTTCAGTAAATTAGGTTTGGGGTGGCTGTTTTTTTAAAATTAAATAAACTGGAATCCCATGCAGGGCTGAAAATGAACCTCGAGTTCATTTATTTCACCTCCCTGTTCTGAGATAGGGACAAATATAAGTAGACCACCACCAGCAAGTATTTTTTAATCCTATTACTATACACTTCTGATGACTGGAATTTCTTATTCTCTTTAGGTAACCTCTTCCAGTTACTATATAGTCAGATTTTTTATTTAAGCCTAGACTAACGGTGTCCAGCAAGGAAAGAAAACACACCAACACCACCAACTAACATTTTGAAGGCGTGTTTTTTATTCCTTCTGTAGTATCAACACTTGACAGACTCACGTTGTACCGAATTACATATTTTAATTGATTGCTTCTTTTAAAAAAGCAAAACCACAAATCTACAAGTAGGTCACTCTATAGGGAATAAATGGGTTTACATATTCTGTGAATGTAAATACATACATATATTTTATATATACATGTATTTATTTACTTGTAAAGTGTCAGTTTCAGGTATCCCTGTTTTTATATGAAGCTGTCAATATTCCCCATCATCTTTCATTATAAAAACGTTATTTTAAATGCATTTCTATGACATATGTATTATCTAGCAACATAAATTAATCCATTTACTTTGTAACTGGCAACAAGTATATGTGATGTGGAGAGAAGGTAAATAAAGCATTTAGCTAATTCCCAGGGCGTTTTCTCTACCCAAGATAAATCCATTTCCTGTACATTAGTGACATAGTAGATTTCTAGATTCACGCACTCTTTTGCTTAGGTCATTCAAAAAAAGGGCCAGTAAAACTTCATGCTGTGTTGAAGTCTTATGTATGCTGGATGTTAATTTTATAATTTCACATTTCAGATACAGAGATATCCACAGCAGTGGATGAAAGGTCTGAAGCTTGAATAACCTTACCATATGATCATGAGGTGAGAGAAAGTAAAACTGTAAAGCTTCTCTGCCACAGTTAGCCCATCTTTAACAGGCATCTAAGACTGTTTCTATCACTATAAATAAATCTTTATCCTTTGAGAAGTACACATTCATTCTACTTTAGGTATCTAAAAAGGAAAGTACACTAGAGCTTCAAAGACTTGTTCAATTAGTACTGTCTCAGATACTTCATAACATAATGTTTAGCAGTCAGTGTTATCTTACTTCAGAAAAATTGCTAGGAGTGGGTATATACTGCTCTAATTATCTTTTTTAAAATTCCTTTAGATTGTAATAATATATAACAGCTGCATGGCTGAGTGAATCTCTTCAAATTGTAAGCCTAGAGAAATTCATCAGAATATCTTATAAGTAACTGACATCATCTCTAATTCTGCAGATGTTCTTACAAAATGTGTGCTATTCAAGCATCCTTATTGTCCTTGATACTGAGACATATATACATATATATGAGACACACACACGCTTGTACATATATATATATACGTCAGAAAATGTTTCTTGGAAAAGAAATATGGCTTTAACCTCTTCAGATCTGGGGAACGCTTCTTCTATGTGTATTAAAATGCAGATGTACTTGCTGTGTTAATTCTGGAATATGTGAAATGTGAATTCCTGAAAATCAGGTAAAATAAAGTAAATTTGTTGGCATCTGAAAGGGAGAAGGCAAAAAATCATATTCCAGTCTAAATTATATCAAGGGATAATTTTGACTCCAAAAAGCATATAAAAAAATAGCCCACTTGCACTGACATAAAGTCATGTTTTTGAGTGAATTTTAAAACTACAGAAAATACAGTAATGTATGCATTTGATTGTATGATAATATACATTACGTCATTTATCAAAGTGAAATATTAGCTGTAATTCCCAGCATTTATCTTTTTATTTGAATTTAATGCAGTACAGAACGCACAACAGTTGAAGGACTGAATTTTTAATCTGGTATTTATCTTCTTCTAAATCTCACCCCCCTGCACCTCGCCATTTTTAAGATTTATACAAATGTGTAATTTCTGAGAGAACAGGACTACTCCTACTCACAAAATTACACATTCTGCCTGTATTTGAGGCACAGGACCCTGGCTGGGAAACCTCCAAGAAAAAAGGTTCTACAGAACTGATAGTTGTGATTCAGCAGATGGCACTCTTCCCTCGAAGTGACTGAAATCTGTGCTGCCTCAGATACAAGGGACAATGTGCTCTTAGAGATTATTTATTTCACGTTACCCAGAAGAACATTTCTGTAAGTACTAAATTTCTGTAAGTACTAAAGATCCCAGGGTGCTTCTCTCTAAAGGCAGAGAGATGCATGTGATGTCTTGGATGTCTTTTGGGGGCAACTGCACTCTCTCTCCACAAACCTTTTTGAACTTCAAATGACACTTACCTTCGTCATCTTAAAACTACTGTGTAGCCTTCCGGTTATCTCTGGGAGGTGACTGCCAGAAATACCTATGTGCGTGCACGTGTATGTTATATGATCGCACGTGTCTGCATATACGCACAGAGTTTATCATTCTGAGCGTTCTGAGGCTGGCAGCGAGGATGACTAAACCAGTAACATTATTCTATATGCTAGAATTAAGCTTCCATTGACATCAGAGAGAACTAGTTCAGATCAGAGCGTTACCCTCAGAATGTAATACTCATTTAAAAGAGGCAGCCACTTAAACAGTTCACCATATTCCTGCCATTGTTCTATCAATCAGATATAACTAAGTTTCAAAAACTCTTTTTTCCCAGACTGTTTAGGACACCACAGAAGTGACCTGTTGGATTATTTAGTAAAGTGTCTTAAAAAACTATTAAAAATCTTTTTTTCTAAGTGTAAGCATTAATAAGCGAAAATGAAAGAGAAAAATACAAGGAAACATACATCTCTGTTTGTATATTTGTCTCTAAGTGTACTATCGGCCTAACCCATGGTAAGAATCCTAACTCAAGCCAATAAACATACATGGCAGCAGAACAGTGTATAATTTCAGTAGTTTTTTTGCCAGTTTCAGTAGTAAAAAAATGGAATTTTCTATGTTAGAGATAAAGAGGCAGTGAAGTTGTTAGAAGAAGGAGCACTGTAAAGTGTAGCTGAATATAAAAAGTACATGGATAGCAAAAGCCTGAAAACCTACAGTTGCCATATAATTAATTGGGATAATTATTATGAGTAAACAAAAAATGTTATGATTTCCATGCTCATATAAGTAAATTTCTGTCTCTTTCTTGACCTGGCTGGTTACTGTTTAAACCTGCTATTCAAAGAAATTATTTTCTTATGTTTGATTGTTAGGGCCTTAGCATGATTTTGCTTTTATTTACATTAATTTTTGGATGTAACTCCTATTTCTTTTATGTTACTCTTAATTACACCACTAGTGAATTCAGACTTCCAGTGTCTTTCACTACGTACAACATTTGGAATAGTACTCATAGTCACTGCAGAGTAAGGAATACTAGCAATAAAATACATTATTTTATTTGCTATGTTGAACTCGTATATAGACACCCTAAACAAGCCCAAGCCTCATTATGCTAGGTGTATAAAAACAACATGACAAAAGATCCTTTCTTCAAAGGATTTATAAAGCATCATTATCAACATAAAGGACTACAAGAAAAATTCACCACTGGCATAAACATGCAGAATTCCATTGATGTTTATCCTTTAATACTCCTTTATATTAGGGGTGAATGTGGCTTTTCATTTCTGTTTCAGATGCTATAGCACATCCCCACTGGAAAAAAAAATTCACTGAAGCTATATTCCTTCTGTTCCCCCCGTAAAAAATGCTAAGGGCATATTTTCTATTCAGTCTACTCAGCAGACTAGCTCAAATGCTTTTTAAAAATTATTATAATTATAGGAAATATTGCATACAACTTCTGCTCTGTGGTTTTGTTCTTGTTAATGACAAAATGCTAATCTGCTTAATATGTAATTTATATACAAACAACACGGTATTTATTACAAAACCAGTGTTATCTCTGGTATTGCTAAACAAAGAGAGACCTGTCCCTGAAATCTCAGTATTTGGTTTAGATGTTTAACAAATGAGCCATTCAGTGCTCACTGTCTCCTTGTTGCTATACGGAGTATAGGAAGAGTATGAGGGTGTCACCTAGTGGATTGTTCGGACTGCCTCTAAGAGAGCTAACAAGCAAACATGTCCAAATGGCATTGAAAGAACTAACAACATGAGAGAGAAAGGATTCTTTTTTTCTTTATTTAATTACTCCAGGAATTGTGAAGGCTTCAACAGAGCATTATTGTTCTTTAATATCTGCCTTTGGGTTCCCATTCATGTCACAGAATCTACTGGCACTGAAAAGGGCTGTAAGAATGATGCATCCAAAATTTTGAAGAGAAAATTACCTATGCTCCTGGCTCAGAGGAAAGGTTTAATATTACCACAGATGACCATTTTAAATGAGTAGCACAAAACTTTTGTTTAATATTACAAATAAGTGGAAGAAAATATATACAGTGCCTGTAGGTTCCATCAATCATATTTTAAAAGAAGGAACTATTCCATGGTTTTCAACAGGCCATCAAAAAAAGGTTTTTTACGTGTATCAGTTTGAGACTGCTGTATGCATTTATAATTCATGAATAGTTAAGGTTAACCCTAGCAATCTGGAGATGAAAAGGATTACATAAACTATCCATCTTATTTCTTTGATTGAATTACTGCACATATTTAAAGCAGACGCCACTTAAGAACCGAATACCTGCAGTGAATTAACTCAGTCAAATGCAAAGCAGATACCCAAGCCAGCTCACCCAGTACAATTTCAATTGCATGTTGAAATTTAAAATAACCAGCATACAATTTATAATTGCATGATGAAAGCCTATCTGATCCCATATATTTAACCTCTTTTAATTAAAAAAATGCTTACTGTAGTTTTAATATTACATTCTGCCCTTGAGTGGAGGAAGGGAAGAAAGTAAAGATGGGACTACAAATGATAGAGACATCCTGTTTCAGTGCCTAGAGCACACATTTTATTACACCGCCTGAAATTTTTTCAGTGTGTGCTGTTGACCAGCATGGGAAGAAGAGAAAGTCTTTGCCCCATGATGGTATGTTTATTTGCTGGTGTCAGAAGTACGTACTACCTGCCAACAGACACAGTATGCTACTGGAAAGAGCAGCAAAAATCTTACCCTAGCAGTACGCTTTGCTGGCCTTGCTGTTGGTACCCTGCTTGAAGCGGCAATATGTCTGTTCTAACGAACAAGTGGAACTGCCTTCCTCTGTGTATAAGGGCTAGCCCAGCCTTACCCTTTTGTGCATGTACAGAATACATACCGACAATCTAAAATTCTTTGCAGAATACCCTCGTTGAAAAGGTATAAAGACCCCATCAATCCTTATCCATATTAAAAGCTCTCAAAACCACACTTCTCTCAAGACAGCAGTGAAAATGTATATTACTTAGTTTAATTACCAAACCAAAACCGTGTATAAATGTATTTCAAGTGTTTGAGTAAAACCAAACTCCCTCCTCTACTTTTTAAGGTAGCAAATAAAGGAAAAAGATTAGTTAAACCCCTCACCCCCAAAACAGAGAACAGAGTTCTGCTGATCAGAGCCATCTTCTTCTACTAGATATTAAACGTTTTCTGGCCTTTAGAAGCATTTCTCTCCTCTTTGGGACATGGAGTTATTTTTGGGTTTTCTTTTTACTTTCTTTTTTTTCCTCCAAACTGTTGATCTAGATCCTAATGGATTCTGGTGAGAAGTGCCCAGGTGATGTATATTGTGAAGTTTGGTAGTAGACACTGATAAAGTACAAAACCTGCAGGGCAAGTAAGGATTGCTGCTGAGGGAGAGGGTGCTGTTGATGAGTCTTGTATACCAATTCATACAGCAGGCTAATTTTTTTAAAAATAGTTCCTTTCAGCTTTGTGCAGGAAACACAGGAAACAGCAGCACAGGCTCCCATACTGCATACATCTCCTTTCTCACAGGTCAGGCTGCCTTCAGAATAATAAAAAAAACCCACCAAACTACCAAACCAAAAAACAAACTAGAGGGAAGGCCTTGGGCTCCAGATAAATATTTCATTAAAAAGAAAACTGGTCTTGCATGTGTTCTCCTTAAAACCTCCCAAAGGACAAATCTGTCAGGGTATGTCTACATAGTTAGGAGCATCCAGTAACACAACTATTCCTCCCACTCTCTGAGACGGCCTGACACGAGCCAGCTCCAATCCAGAAGCTGAGTAAATATGCTATCATAGTGCCAAGCCTGAGCTAACAGAGGTTGTGTCTCAACAGGCCTTATTAGCTCAGGCTCATTACTGTAATAACATGGCTGTACGGCTGCTGCCCCGCAGCTGCCTCTGTGTGCCTGGCTTGCCATGTGCGAGGAGCAGGCACTTAAGTATCTGCTCCTGACTGTGTAGACATGCCGTCAGCGTGTTCCTCCTCTTCTTCCCGGGGATTTTGTTGTTTAATTTAAAGCCAGCAGCTGCTCCTCTCAAAAAACTGTCCTGGCATAAAAGAAGAACATTTAGAAAATAGTATATTTGTGAAAGGTTGTGGAGTGCTGACTGCCTCTAGCAGGTCAGAGGATCACTTCTGTCACACCACAATGGCGCCTTCCCAAGTGGAAAGCACAACCTTAAGCGAGGATCACACAGGTATACAATTTCTTGTTTCCTGTCCTCTCACCTCTTAACAGAGAAGATGCAAGAGTAAATTACACACTAAGCACTGGAGAAGGCCTAAAAAATGCAGCAATCTGCTTTCAAATAAAAAGTGAAAAACTCACCCTTCTCATATATAAATGGACAAGTTTTGTATTTCCCCAGTTGGTACTGAGTAGACACAACTTGTCTGCACTTACCCTCAACTATACTGTTGGACTATCCTACTTCTAGCTGGAGGGCACAGTCTGAGCTGCATGGACTCATAACTAACCTCAAAGAATGCAACAAGAACAGAAAAATTGCTCTTTAAATCTTAATGCTGGAAGGGGACAGCACTAGAATGGTAGTTCAGATAGTAATAGCAGACTAAATAAATACTCAGACCAAAGAAAGTCTCAGGCAAAGTTCTTATAGACCGCCTGGGATCTACCCCTTCCACGTATGATCCCTGTAGTTGTAATTCTTAGGTGGGTAAGCAGAAAAGCATCAGCAAGACACAAACATTATGTGCCAAAAACCTAATTCTAAACCTACACCTAGACACACACATGCAGAAAAGTATTCGCGATCATTTTGCATTATTTATTTAATAAATTATTTTTTGTTTTAGATTTAACTGGCATTTGAATATGTTGCTTCCTAATGATGGAGCTGTGAAACTGTCACTTTTATGTATTCAAAATTGATAGTCTCACATAGAGATAACAACCTCAGGCCAGGGGAGGAGCCTTGGCATTGAGAGGGTTTGCAATACTTAAACTTTGCATATTGACACGAAAATGTGGCACTACCAAGGGACCTCTTCTTAACTGGTAGGGGAAACAATTCACCTGAGTAAAAGTTGAAGAGATTCATTCAAACATATTCAGTTGGTTCTCTTTATGAACAGCTTCATTTTTAATTGTAAAATTTTAAATTTTCTTCCCAATTTCTAATAAAATATACATGCCTACTTTTTGCAATACATTTTGGTATGCAATACTACTTGTGTAGCAACATGTGCATTTTGATTTAAAGAAGCAAATGAGGTTTTAAAAACCTGATTTTTATTATTACAATGGGGAAATCCTTTCACTCAGTTCAATATGATCATTAAGGAGTCTACATGTTCAGTATAGTACTTATCAAACCTCCAATATACTTTGTCTGTTCTTATCTGGATTGTTTCCAAAATATTAAGATTTTAGTTTTTAGTGAACTATACTGTAATGCCCTCTGCTGGTATTAAGTTGGTGACAGCCCTTTAGATTTCCATTTTAGGTGATTTAAAGAGGTATAAAAATGGTTTAAAGACTGAGGGCTCAAACCACTATGAACTTCTACTAGTACCCTAGGCTGGTGAGCCTCTGTAAGAAGCTTTTCAGTAAAAACAGCCAAATTGATCTTAAACAGCAAAATTGACCTTAAACAAGACCAAATAAAAACTTTTGTAAAAAGTTCTCAGGAAAGAATATTTGCTAAATTCTCTAATTCTATGGAAAATTCCAGGGCTAAAGGAAGAAACTACTAAGAGCAACAACTGACATCCATTTAACTTCAATAAGTTAATTCTGCATTAGCAAATAGACAGTGAAAACCTTATCAGAATGGTCACGTTAGATTTCAGTATTTCAAATAGAATGTCAAAGCTCTTGGCTTACATTTTACCCAGCCAACACATGACAATAACCGTAGACTGAAGCCACTGTTAAAGCAAGGAACTGAATGTGTGCACTAGAACTTACGCGATAATCTTGGTCAATATTTTGAATAACTTTTAAGAAAATGGGAACGACAATTTAGACAGTGAAGTAGATATGTACTGAAGAATCCTGCTTCAATACTTTTATGGCATGAATGCATGGAAAGAAGGAAATATTAAAAATCAGCTGAAGTTTTTTCCTTCCCAACTTGCTTCTGTCTTACAGAAAGCTTAGTGAGATGCTACCCATTCCCAAGAAGTTAATTAATACTTTCCTTGAATAAATGTCAAACAAACAAACATTTTCCGTGCAGCAAGATTAATCAAGTGATGGTTTTTAAAGTACCATATCAATTGAATTATGTAGTTCATAGCAGCTTGGTTAAAATCGCCTTAATTAAGTAGGTTACTGATAAAAATAAGGTCTAGGATGTTCTTGGTTTTGTCTTTCAGTTCTCTCTGCGCACAGAGTAAGAATTATAAACCTGGCTCAAATTTGGCATCTTGGAAACGCGTGTGAGAGTTTTAAAAGTGCTTTGCAGAGAGGGATGTTCAACTGCCATTGAAAGAACTCCCCTTGGTATTCTTGAAAATCCCACCCTTAAACCTTTATTAAGAATCCCTTGAAAGAGATTTTTGCTTGAAGCCATAAATCTTCCCATCAGATATGCAGGGCAAATCACCAATTAACAGGAGACATGAAGGATTTTCTTGATTACAGTTTGGACATGCATTTCTCTGGAGAGCTGCTTTTGTTCAAAACCAGCCTGTCTCATCCATGTTTGAGCACACAGTATGTTTCACAATCAAAAAAAAGACAATTTTAGTGCAACAGAAATATGAGTCTGAATAGTCTAAAATGTTTTCATGAGACAAATTGTTACACAATAGGTGACATACTGTTTTGACACAACATCGTTTCAGATGGCAAAAATGTTCTGCTTCTGTGTGATACAATGGCATTGGATCCAAATGATGAATACATGTAGATGTGGTAATAAACACGTTAAAGGCAAACGTTAGCACTCAAGACTATTGTGTAGATTTAGGCTAATCCTTAGAGGATTTTAGGTTCTTGGATATGCCACATCCTAAGCTGGCAGTAGCCTGTGGTGATAACCCACTGCCTGAGAGCAGGTGTGGGAGGCATGCCTGCCGCTTTTCAGATATGTATGAAAAGCTGGAGTCCATCTGTTTTCTTCCCCAATATTTTAATGATTTGCTGTATCTCTGATTATCCATGTCATTTAGGCCACAGTGAAGACACGAGAGGAGACAAATTTTAAATAGCATAACGTAGTTCTCTTTGAAATCTGCTTTGCTCTGATGAGGACTGTAGTTGCTTTTATTTTGTTTGTTTGGGTTTGGTTTTTAAACTTAACATATTAACTACAGGAAACAGTTTGATCAATGATCAGAGTTCCTGTTGGTGAAATCACGTGATGCCTAGCTTTTGTGGAATTTGCTTTATTGATTTTCTGGAAGACATCGCCCAGTGTAGTCTACCAAAGTAAAATTCTTGAATTGTCTCTTATCTCTACTCTTCTCTATTAAACAATGTATTACAGGTAATATTAGCCTCAAGTATATGTAACCATTTCTTACTAAAGAGGTTAGTATTGCATCCAGTGGCTAAAACAAGACATCTTCAAGAAATAGCATATTCTTTTACTACCCATTGGATACAGGATAACCTATTGGTTCGACACTGATTTCTCACTTGAATCACTGAGAGACTGAATGTGCTGGTTTTGGCTGGGATAGACTTAATCTTCTTCATAGTAGCTAGTGTGGGGCTGTGTTTTGGATTTGTGCTGGAAACAGTGTTGATAATGCAGAGATGTTTTCGTTACTGCTGAGCAGTGCTTACAAAGCGTCAAAGCCTTTTCTGCTTCTCACACCACCCCACCAGCGAGTAGGCTGGGGGTGCACAAGAAGCTGGGAGGGGACACAGCCGGGACAGCTGACCCCAACTGACCAAAGGGATATCCCATACCATATGATATCATGCTCAGCATATAAAGCTGGGGGAAGAAGAAGGAAAGGGAGGACATTTGGGGTGATGGCATTTGTCTTCCCAAGTAACCGTTACGTGTGATGGAGCCCTGCTTTCCTGGAGATGGCTGAACACCTGCCTGCCCATGGGAACCAGTGAATGAATTCCTTGTTTTGCTTTGCTTGCATGCACAGCTTTTGCTTTACCTATTAAACTGTCTTTATCTCAACCCACAAGTTTTCTCGCTTTTAATCTTCCAATTCTCTCACCCATCCTACCTGGGGGGAGTGAGCAAGTGGCTGTGTGGTGCTGAGTTGCTTACACGACACTCAAGTAAGCACACAGTGAAAAACCCATCTACAGAGAGGAGAGGACTTGTTTCTACAATCTTGGTACACATACATACATAGATTGTTGTGGCACTTTAACAATGTAATTAAAGTACAGCAATCATGTAATATCCTTGCCTAAATGCTCCCAAGCTTGCCATGACGCTTTACATAGAGCATAGGTCTCAGTTCTGAAAAAAAAAGCTGTCTTAGTAAAGACTAAACTTCAGCTGTTCCAGGGACGGCAGCCATTTCCGTGGCACAGCAATCTTGCCCGCATCTTTCAATCAAGCACACGCTAATAGCAACAAGCAGAAAGGAAAACTGAAAGGCCTTGTCTCTTCAATGCTCTACTGCTGCATAGGCAACAATCCCTTAAGTCTGACTGAGATTCCACAACCATAAAGTTTGATCCAGGTCCATATACAAAATAACAACAAAATAGTTATGTACCGTCCACTCATTCTTCAAACATTTGCCATCTGAAACACTGCCATATCCAAATGAGAGCACAACAATTCTACCTCATGAGGCTTGCAGTCATGACTTCTGGAGTAATGTGAAAGTCTTATTTCTGTCATATCCTGGAAAAACTAGGAACATTGTATTTGTACCCACAGAAAAAAATAAGAACAGATAAATAGCTTTTTGGGTGCATTTATGCCAAACTGTTAACAAGTTTAGTAGCACATATGAAAAGATCTCTACTTTTGAAATCAGATACCAGCTTCTGGAACTGATATTCACAAACAATATTATTATCATCATTATTATTATCATCATTATTATTATTATTATTATCATTACTACTACTACTACCAACCTATAATAACATGGTACTGAAGAGTCAAGGGAAGAAGTGGAATCTTCATTTCTTGGTCCCTGAAAATTAAGATAAGGTGCTATTCTGGAAGCCTCAAGGAAATACAGGCGTGTCTTACGGAGCCCAGTACAGGGATTAAATGGGTGAAATTTAAATGGCTTTTAGAAGATTATACTTGTTAATCAAGTCGTCTTTTCCATCTTAAATGCTACAAATCATGTAACTGATCCTAAACAATACATTATCCAGGAGATGAACATCAGTATTTTAAAGATTTCATATAGAACTAATTAAAAAGATTTTATTTGTGTCTGCAACTATAACCATGCCACAGCTTGCAAAAGATTCTTTTCTATTATATTGAATACATACATGCAGTTAGTTAGAGGAGACTTAGCTGAAAGTAAAAATCACTGAAAGGAAAATCGGCCTGGTTTAGGCCAAACCAGGACAATTGACAAAAATGAACATAGATCCAAAACATGATAGTCCATACCCACAAAATGGAAATGAGTTACACCTTTGACACCTCTTCAGTTTGTGGTTTATAGACTACAACATAAACTGATTACGCTCATGTTCCTAATTATAGAAGTTAAGGGAATTTTCATATCTTTCAATGAAATAATGTCTTCAGTTAATCACAAGTAAGATTGGAATAAAATCCTTTAATGAAATAGGTGGCACAGTTGTACTAAATGCAATCAGACTTTGCTCAGCAAAGCTGCCAATAAAGTGAAACAAATACAACTCTTCAAATGTTTCCATGAAATAAGTAATTAAAGGTTTTCTAGTATGCAGCTTCTTGGAGTACAAAGAATAAATCACAAAATAAAGGCAAGACACTAACAACCCAATTTCACGCAGAATTCCAACTCCTGAAAGGTTTGAAGCCCCAGGCACTTAGAATTTACTGTTCTCATTCAGAGAAATGATTTGCAGACCTAAATGAATATTTTACATTTTTTTCTTTGAATCAAATGATCCATCTGTTTACTAAAACAATTCACTGCAAAGCCAAAGAGGTCATTTCAGGGTAAAACCTCCATCTTAGCAAAGGGTAAACAGGGTGTCAAGTTGAACTATTTGAAGTATAAAGTGACATCAGATAATGTTTGATGATGGTCAGATTGTATGATCTTTCTGCTGCAGCATTTTTAAGACTGGGATACAAAAAATCATTTTCTTGGAAGGTGTAACATTAACAAAGGTTTATATTGCTATGTCATCCTAGTTTTACGCTGTCAAGTAGTGTTGATAACAAACTTTATATGTAAAAATGCATATACTCTCCAACTTACTGAACAACTTACAGCCACACCATCATTCAAAGAAGCATTTGTCAGTAGGTTATGAATCAATCTGTAAGTTAAATCAAGGCAATATGCATATGCCAGAGAATGTTTCTCATCTTCTCCCATTTTAGAATGAGATTCTCCCTTCCAACCCGAACTATTCTATGATTCTGTGATTATTTCAAATTGCTAATTTGCAGTAAAGTTGGAATGCTCTGATGTGGGACTTGGTGGCAGGGGGAAAAGAGTAAAACCAGGAGAGAATATATTCTTGTGGTATCAGCACATTGAGTAGGAAAATGTCTGAAATGAAACTATACCATATTACCTAAATTTAACATTACCAAAAATTTCAGTCATGTTAAGTTTACAATACAGCTTCTACTGAAATCAAGGGAGAACTCCCTTTAAAGGGATTCTGTTCTCAAGATTAGAATCTATTTTTGGTTCCTAAAACAGAAAAATAATAGAGAAGTTGCCATGATTCTTCAAATGCCATCACCATTCCCAAGAATTAGCAGAATATATAGAGAATAAGAGCTGTTCTCGGTGAGGTGATTCCCCCAACTTGGGGTTTGTTTTTTTTCCTATCGCATGCATTGGAAACAGGCAGGTGGAAATGCTGTATTAGTGACTCTGCAGGTAGTACAGAGACTAGTGGAGGAAACTGAATTAAGAAAAAAACACTGTATTGACAGTATTGTGTATACTCTTCCAACCCACAACCTTATCCCATGTGTGAAAGTACAGCACTGGGTCGTAACCAAAGTTTACTGATGTATTTGCAACATCACATACGGTACAGCTCTGTGGAGCCCTGGGCTTAAAAGAGAGCCTGTTCTGTTGAACCCAGATTTCCTTTCCATGAACATAAATATCAGTCATTACCTCCATCAGAAAATTCCAAGATAATTGTTTTACTCATATGCTTTTCAAAAGTTTTACTTAAAGCCAAAGTGGAAATTTGTGGTGTGTTTTCTTTTCTGCACTAATGACTTCCGTGTGCCTGATTTGGAATAGTGTTTTACAGATGGTCAGCTGTCTAAAAGCAAGTTCTGTCCCTATTCTACCTACAGCCAACACAGAGAAATGGACAACTCCAGAAGCTTTTTAATGGATGGGTCTAACACCTGGCTTAGAACTGATGAATCATCCTCTGGAAGTGCCTTTTTCTGCCCTCTTACTGCATGATTGGTTTACTCTTGGCCTAATGACTTTTCATACACCTGAAGTTAGGCATGATAAACCCAATCTTTGCATGTAATACTAGAGGTCTGCTTGCGTAAAGGACCTTCTTCTCCTTGGAAAAGATGTTCACACAAAGGCATCTTCAATATCTAGATTTAGATATATTTAACAGAGGTCTTTGAGTTAGGAGTCTCTGCTGTAGACAAAGTCTGTGAAGAAGCAGTGAAACTTCTAACTAAACTCTGAATCTGAGTGGTTTGACTAAATCAGTCATCCGATTGAATCATCTGAATCAAGCAGTTTCCTTGATTATTTTCACAGAAAATTCTAAATCAGCTGTTTGAATACATAAATTAATTAAAAAATGAAGTGGCTGTAAGAAAGGGATAGACTAATTACTCTGCAGTTTCCTTTAACAGCATTACATTTCTCCTACTGTTATGCAAGGGCAAACAGACAAACACAACTATATTTCCCTGGCCAGCAGCTTTGCAGTACAAGAGGAAATTGCTCGAGCCAAAGTAAAGGATTGCTATTGAGCCTTACATGTACACAATGTGTGTGCTTCTCTCTTTGTTCCCTTTGTCATTTACCCATTCTTGTATTTCAGAAAGAAACGATAATGAACTCTGTGCAATTAAGATCTTGTCCTAATGTCTGTATTAGAGGCCTCAACTCCCTCTTAATTTCCCTTTGAACAAAATGTTTAATTAAGCTTGCTTTAAGGTGGCTGGCTCCTTGATGTTGTATATCATAATAGCCTATCAACAAAAAAAATCTTTTCATGTTTTTCTATAAACGTGCATCACTTCTGGGCTTATAGAAATTACACTGTCAATATGCAAAATTTGCATCAACAGTCTAATAAAGCAAACAGGGCACATGATGGTAATATTCATTCTTCCAGTAAAGATTTCTGGGATGACTTTTTATTTCCATGACCCTGGAATTACAGGACATCCTTTATCAGGGGCAATGTTGCTTCTTCTTGTGCCCCATTTTGGAAGACGCATTTTCCTTTGAAATTTGTGAAGATGACAGAGAAATTGTGGTGAATCTATGTAAAATATCAGCATCAAAATCAAGTCTGATTCTCCAAACATGCTACACAAAGACACTAAGCAGGCGAAGAAAAGAATAATAAATCGGTCTGTTCTCAATGGAAATCAGTAGAGTTCCCTGTGTTCTGCCATGTTCTGTACAGTATGTATGAAGTGTGATGATGATGACAAAAAGTTGCCTCTTACTTTACTCTGTTTTCACATCTCTCGAGTTTTAACACCCAAGTGTTTAATCCTTACGGCTTGTTTTCAAAGCCATTGATAAATTCTTCCAAAGCTCTTTTGATAAATGGTAAAAACACAGTTATGAAAACATATGTGTTGCTTTCTTTTTCTTCTTTCAAATCCATTCCTTTGTACGCTTCTTTTATACTACTTCTGAGATTATTAGACACACAGGCTAGAGGTAAAATACTGATATTACATAGATTTAATCTCATAAGAAAACAGATGCCATCTTTAAAATGATTTAAAGAGTACAGGTGCTTTATATTAATCAAATTCTTTTCTGCTTTAACTATGTCAACTGAGGTGCTTATCTGTTCATGTTCTGTTCAGATAAATTACTGCTAATCATGTTTGAGGACATGTTTACGAGTTTTTAGACTGGTTATAGATATTATACCATTTCAAAACTATCATAAATATTATACTCTAACAGCTATAGTGCATCTGGATAACATTCAACCTGATTCATAATCATTGCCACCTACCGAGCACAAAAGCATGTTGTTATTAGTCTGTGCAGACTAATATAGTGAATAATAATATAGTATATATAATAACACAGTAAATATTTCTGAGGTGGGTATCACAGCCTTACCTGCTTGACTATCACGGTATATTCGCATATTACAATTGTTAAGAATTTATTGCAAATTGTAGCCTGTGCTATATATTCAGATCTGTTCCACTTTCTCATGGGGAGCAGGCTGTTAGCAGGAGGGGCAGAAGAACCAAAGATATTATTTTCATTTCTCATTGGAAAAGACCGTTTTAAACTTGGGGAGGACAACAAGAAACAAATTGATTTGGATAACAAAATCAAACCTTTTTTGACTGAAAACATAGATGTTCAGGTGAGGTACACTTCCAGTGAATTGTAAGCCTGTTATTTTTCAGTATCACCAAAAGAATTAATTTCAGAATAGAAATATAATCAAGTTGAGACTACTAAAAACCTTTGCAAGTGGCAAAGAACACATTGGAAAAGATAAGGTGTGACTTGGCTGATGTTGCAAGGTATAGCTATACAAAATGCTCACTCAGAGAAGGGAGTAGGGATGGGCAAAAGGAATGAGAAAACTTGGCCGTGAATTTCACATGATGATATTATGCTACCAGAAGGAGATAAGAGGAAAAGTGAGGGAGGGGTAATGGAGGAAGTAATACTGAAGACAGTTTGGATGGAATATATTGAAGGAAACCAGGGAACAGGCAGATGCAGAAGCTAAGAAAAAGTGACAGCAATGCTCTAATGAGAAGTGGAGAGGATTAGAATAGCTTCAGCAAGTCTAGTAGCAAAGCAATAACCCTGAGAAACCTAGTGACATTTGGGAACTTAAACAAGGCCTCATATCTAGTCTGGATGCTACCAAGGTAAATGAAAATCTTTAGCAACAGCACAACTTGAATTCTTGTTCCAGTGTTGTGACAGTTACTCGCTGTTCATCAAAAGACTGCACTGTTGGGAAGAGGACTGGGTTATGCATTAAATATCTGAACAGAAAAAAAAAAATCATTTTCTGAGCATCCTGGAGTTCCTATCCCTTTCTGAATAATACTCCCCTCCTTAATTTCTTTGACAGGAGTCAAAATGTTCAGTGTTTGACATGGACTGGGCCTTAAGAATCATCTCAAATCATTGCTGTCTTTCTATTTTTCCTCTCTGCTGCCTACCTCGTAAAATATGATTTCCCAAGCCCACTGCCAGCCACCACTTCTCTTCAATCAAATTCTTCCTAGAGACTCACAAGTGTCACATCAACCAGTCCAGCACCTCATTATAAAACAGGGGGTGAAACATTGGGAAAAGAAAGCAAACAGAAAAGAAAAATGTAAATAGCATCACTTCTTGGTTACCAGGTGCATCTTATCTTATCTCTCTCCGTCTCCCAGGCTGTAAATTCCATAGGGGTAAGGGCTGTCTTGACAAGTGCTTTGTAGAGTGTTTATCACAGCATCATACATGTGTTCTAGCACAGTGACAAATACATCACAGAGCTACTTTTCAGCTATTGTATGTTAACTTATGCAATATTACTTTGCAATTAATATATGTCACACGATTTGTGTTTTTGCAATAGCAAAACAAAAATCAAGACATTTGGATTTCATTGTCACCTTTCTAGGACAAAACCCCAGAAATTAGTGCCAAACCTAACCTCTAATCAGACTGCAACATGAAGCGATGCATGAGTAAAATGTGTATTTAATTTGTTCACTCTCAGGTCCTTTATGCTGAGATTTGCTGCTGCTTTGTTCAATTTCAACACACTGGTCAAATTACATGAAACTTGCAAACTGAACTGTCTTTATACCACATTGCAAAACAGATTTCTAAAAACTGTCTTGAAGTCAGGACTTGCCATGGATCCCTACATTCCGAGCAATACTATTCACCTATTAGCTGACACCAGACATTCAAAGCATGTGTACTTTTATACGTGTATCCAGTTTCTGTTTGGCTGTATTCCTGCATAATCCTTTCACTTTAAGTGCGCTGATTTCAGTTAATATCAATGTAATTTAATCTCAAATTTATGGCATATTGGCCGTTTTATCATAGCCCTTCCAAAGATTTTCCCTTGATTTTCCCTTGAAGCAGAGGCATGTGTGTGAGCACTGTCTTTGCATTGCCTATAGCGTCAGTTTGCATTTTTCTCTCCACCTAACAAGAGGTGATATTAAAGGAGGAATCAGTCATTTTTGTCTCTTCTGGTACACTGATCTTTTATACTTTCTATTCATATTCCAGAATTACAGTGGTAATACTTCTCATTTACTTCATTCTTTTCTGCAGTTTCCTAATCTGCTTTTCTCAGTGAAGCAGGTAGGTTGTATAAATAGAAAGATTTTTGCCCAGTGGCTTAATACATTGTGTCAGATAGCAAAAAAAGGATAGTTTCAGGGCTGGGATTAGACTGAAGAGATCACAGTTTACCTTCTTAAACTCCAATCAAATTTTACATCATCATCTACATACATAAAGTTGAATTGCAATTTGCATACAAGCCTAATAGTTCACTTAAAAAACTACATGTTTAATATATGTTTTATTCCTTCAGGTAAACCAAGGCACATTCATATTAGGACCACATGACAACAGGTCGTATGGCTGACATTCCAACAACGAACGAGAGCAATATTTCACATATGAGCTAACAAGACACAGGAGAGCTGTTCAACAGCTCTCATCATCTTACTGCTTGTGTGTATGCACTGTGGTCGCCACGGACTTAATAATAGCTAATATTAAGAACAGAGCTAAACCCAAAGTTTCAGTTAGCCAACAAGCAATGCCACTCTTGTCGCTCTGCTTCCTTGTAAAACAAGTAGATGTGCTATTGCATAACTTCTCTCCACTGCCACGTGGAAGAGCATTACACTCACTCGCTATTTGTACCACCGCTTTGTGGCAAGTCCTGCAAAGAAAATATACACCCTTTTATTAGTGCTAGAGAGTGTCAATACACTTTAAAGTGATAAAAAAGCAGCAGAGAATTTGGGGCTGTGTACATTTTGCTTCCTAAACCTCAGGTTTTAGAGTATTAGTTCTTCTAAAGCTACTTTAAATGAAAAGTGACGCTGCTAAGCAGAACTGCTAAGTCCTGTTGCTAGCCAAAAATAGGAGTTCTGAAATTATCTATTGCTTGAAAGAACTAATTTGGCACCAGCTGCAGGCTACTGAGAAATGGCGCAAATGCAACAAATGGTTTTTGTTGAGTTCGGTTGGAGTTATTTTCTTAGATGCTGCGTATGAAAGATTTAGGCAGCTGTAAAGAGGGAGCCAAGATTACCTCTCATCTGGTGTGGGGGGACCCAGCCAGGGAGTTAGTGTGGGGTGAAACAGGCTCTCCAGTCAGGTTTTCTCCAGTAATTGCCACGGGGAAATAAGGACTCACTAGAACGTATGTTTTGCTGTACATCCCCAGTGTGGAAGGGGTAAAGCAAAGGTAACACCTATTTAACAAGGATCCATGCCTATGAATAATATTTTCAGCCTCTGACTGAATTCCAGGTCTCAAAGTACGTGACAGAAATATATCCATTTACTACAAGATGAAACATTACACCTAACCTATAATCACTGGAAGGCTTATTTTTTAAAACTCTCCATTCAGTATTGGAATAAAGACTTTTTTTCTTTTAAAATGAAAGAAGTGTAAAGACATCATGCTAAGGAAATTATGCAAATTAAACAGAGTCCATACAAACCAATTAGTTTCAAGATCAGAGGTGACATATTTTCTAACTAATACCAGTTTAAGCTTTTATTTATGAGCCTATGAATAAATATACCCTCTCAGGAACACGTATGAAAGAAGAAGGAGTATCTCCAGAAGATGACCAGGTTAATTTTCCATTCCACTAATATGTTATATTAATAAAAAACAGCCTCTGAAGAATAGTTTATATATTACAGAATTCCTATTATTGTCCTGTAGTCATGAGTTTACACAGGATTTACAGACTAAAAATTTGCTAAGACCATGGACATAATGGCTAGATGCCTGGGGAGTCTTAGAACAGACCCTTTGATTCGGAATATACTAGAGCAAGCATTCATTTGGTGGTTTTCCTTGTGTCCACAATAACACCACCTGCCTTAAAATGGCTGCTTTGAGTCAGCTCTCCCCCAGAGCAGACCGTTGGCTAGTGCTCTCCAGTGCATTGCAAGCTCTTAATAGCAATGTACTATTTTTTCCCAAATACCAGAGCATCTATTCAGTTGGGAATCTGTAGCGAGCTGGACTGAGGCCAGAGAGTAGTTCCCCTGCTCTGACTCCTCCTGGCAGAATCGCCATCTGCAAACCTGCTGCTTGTAGCAGAATTTACTAGAGGTGCGTGGAAACTGTACTCAATGGCTTCATAAGGAACTTTGGAACTCTGTATTTTTTTCCTATTCAGGAACCAAATAAAAAGAATATACAAAGCCTGAAGTACTTGGTTGCTGAAGAGGGCATTCTCTAATTTTATCTTTACTACTAAAGTACATAATAAGTTCTATGAGAAGAGTTCAAAAAAAGGAAAATTTAAATGTCTCACCCAATCCTTATTAAAACGCTGTAATTTTTATTTTCTCTTTTTAACTTTTTTTTTTCATTAATATGAAATGTTTTGATTTTTATAGATCACCATTTCAGAGTAAAAACTGTTTTGCTAAACATTAACTCCCATTTCACACACTAACTTTCCTGCAAAGGAATTACATTTTAAGCTGGATTTTGCACCAGCTATCCCTATTGGAATGCTGTGCCAGAATTTTACTCTTCCGGTGCATAGATGCCTTTTTATAATTTATAAGTCTATCTATAGCCACTTTATGCCTTTTTAGCATTGTGCCAACACCATCTTTGTGTTGATTGTTACCTTCTCTTTCCCTGATGAATATTTCCTGATGAATGCTTTTGGGAGCAAACCTTCTCCTTCAACTTTGTTTCTGCATCACTGTTTACCAGTTGTCATTTTGTGATTGATGAGTACACTCAGGTGTTTTCCATTATCATTTCACAATCATGAATTCTCTAATTTGTGGTAGATAATCTGAGTCCCCTAGTTTATGACCTTGTTCTTCACATACTCAGTCCCACTTCAGTTTTGCTGGTCCTTATGGTCAATACGGCTTTCCCTAAATGATGTTCTGATATTCTTTGGTATTTATGATATCTCCAAATCTTACCATACACCATGTTCTCATACAAGGATAGTTAGGAAAACTAGTAATCTAGGGGAGAGCAAATACAAATGTTTGAAAGATTCCACTGTAACTTTACTTCAGCTTCAATATTTCTATAGTTCTCCCTTCAGTATCAGCCTTTGAGTTGCTTATTCAATTTACTGATCTCATACTAGTTTCAATATTCTGCAGTGTACTTTAATTTTTGCTTACATAGAATAGAAAAAATATGTACCCAAGTCCAAATATATTAAATATGTGCTTTTCTCTCCTCTCAAGGACTCAGTTATCGAAGAAAAATATGAGATCTCAGCATTTGTCTTCATAGTCATCAAGTATAGAAAATCTTATTCCACTTTCCTTTTTTCTCCTCCCTTTCTCAGTCATAAATATGAATCTCATTTAACACCACTGTGATCACAGTGTTTTTCACAGTAAAAATCAATGTGCCTGTCAACACACAGTCTTTTTCCATCCACCATACTCTAAACACAAGCCATGCAAAACCACAGTTTCTCTCCAGTTTAGACCTAATACTACCAGCTCACAGCTGTGAACATGGCAGGCAAGTGTGGGTAACTGAAGAGCAGGACATCTCACACCTTGGGTTTTTAACATTGACTTCCAGCTTCCTACCAAACCTTTCCACACTGTCCCTGGTCTTCTCCCACCATCTCCTTTCTACTGTATTTTCTACCTCCCTCAGAGAACCCCAAGCCAATGTCCATTCCCTCCTGCTCCATCAGCACTTCTACTGCACACCTCTCTTAACAGGAACCATGCTCCGCACCTTCTGTATTTCTCTACCTTGGCTCCTCTTTCTGTAACCTTAGCCACTGGTGGAGCTCCTCAGATTGGCTGAGGGGTAAACAGGAAAACGGTTGTGGGAAGGGGGAAGCTCGTGCGCCTCGTCAGAACTTACTCTGCTTCTAAACATGCTTTTACCCGGAATGAGCCTCTTCCATTTTCCAGGCATCAGTGCTAACATTCGTAGAGTCTGGCAAAAAAATCTGGTAAATCTGTTTGGAATATAAAACAAGCTGAAAATGAAATATAAGATTCAGCTGAAGTATTCTTTCCAATGTGGTATTTCCTAGAAGGCTGCTTATCTCATACCAGGTCCTCTTTAAGTCTTCGGATAAAACCAGCATATTAAACAAATGGGTCTTGTATCAGATTAGATCTTTTTACTATTCTTTATTCAAAATAACTAAATATAATTTTGAAAAATTTCAGCACAGAAGCAAATGGCAATAAATAGGGTAGATAATAGTGAATCCTTCTCACGGCTGCTATAACTGGAACAGCAGCGCTTTAATACTGTTCCAATTTTTTTTTCCCCCCAACAGTTTGTTTTTAATATCCCCCCAAAACTCTAGAAGTATTCCAAGGCACCTTGTGGTCTTTGCGATGATGGCTTCTGCAGCAGAGTGCAACAGTTAAAACTTCTGAAAAAGCTTGATCCTTTGGGAAACAAATAATCCATGTTTGCTTTCCCTGCCTGAATTTGTATTCTTGTGAAAGACGAGACTCCAAGAAAACTCCAAAGTAACCCACACATACACACACTAAAACACTGCCACTGGCATCAGCTTAAGGACCAATAGAATAGGCCAATGATTTGGGGGGCATCACGTCCCTTAAAAAAGTTCCCACACTCAGATGGCTGTCAATGGTGGTGCCAGTGAACCGTTACGCAAAGTCCCCCAAACACTTTGCAAACGAGGATCCGGGAGGACAATAGTAAAGTTCAGTGCTGGAAAGAGATAGTGTACTGAATGCACAATGCCAGGCTTTGTCTGTGGGGGCTTCTGTTGAGGGAGAGGGCTACTTAATCTCCCCACTTGCCCTGGGGATTCTAGCCGTTTTAATGTGTCCTTTTTGAGAGCCTGTGAACTGTAGAATATAGGCTGGTAACAACTTTCTTTAGGACTGCCTCAGCCGAACCAAAAGCTGCCAACACAGAATACCAGCACAGTGGTGCTAATGAGCACAAAGACGACCTTTAACTGTTTTTACAGCTACCGTGGCTAGGGTTTCGTGTCATTCCTTGGTGAAGGAACTAATTCTTTGGCTTGTTTTATATGAGCCTAGCTTCTATCACACTGCAGAGGATGGCCTCTTCACCCATTTTTTTTTTTTTTATTTTCCTCCTTTTTGAATAATAATAAAGCCTGATGCATCTTTAATGAACTGTGGGGCTTTCAGGGCTTTTTTCCTCCTTTTTACTATATGGTGTACCTACGCAGTCCCTATGTACTGACTGGTACAAAAAAATATTAAAAGTATTATTGATTTGTCTAAGGATGAGTAGCAAATGCAAATCAAAATCATTGACATATGTTTTAACATTCAGGGATAAACTGCTAAGTCAGTGAAATTCCTGAAGTGGGAATAGAATAAACCGATAATCTTTACTTCAGGAATGTTCTAGGTTTTGTATTTTTAGGAAATGTTAATGTTTTATTTTACGTAATTTGGGCCTTTGGCTCGTTATTATATATTATGAGTAAAACTGTGCTATAACTGAGAAAAACAAAATTGGAAAAATGATGCTATAAATTAAAATGAATGCACGGTGAAAGCAGAAAGACACAGACCCTAAAACAATAGAACAAAATTAGAGATACCTTTTAGAGGAATGAATGACTTGAAGTAATTAAAGGAGCCCTACGTGTAATCCTATGAACTCAAGGGCCTTCCATTGTCCAACCAAAAATGTTTTCTTTATTAGCTACGTACCACATTACATACATGTGGACATAAAAAGTTTAAATCATTTTCAGTTTAGGCTTTGTGAATGTTTGTCTCTGCATCAATCTGACAGCTGCACCTGTCAATGCACTCCCAACACTGAGAGTTATATGAACATTTGTATTTGACTGTTATCTCCTTCCCTCTAGGTATCTAGATACCATATAAAATCTGCATGTGAATATATCTATATTGGTATCTGAATATCCTTTTGTTCTCTTTTTATCCTTCACTTTTCTTTTCCTTTCTCCTTCACTCTGAATTTTTGCATTAAAAATTAAAAAGCTACAGTGCAACTAAGGTTGAAGTGTTAATGAGATACTCAGGGCAAAGGACATGTTCAAAAGCTGCAGCTAGTTGCTTTTTGATGCAGTAGCGTAAGACAAAGCATGAGACAAAGCACAGATGTTCTTTCTATGTATATTAGTACTTCATACCAAATAATAAATGCACTTCATATCAAATAATAAGTAACAGACCCTTGCATATGCAAGCTCAAAATGCAGCTGCATGTTTCGAAGCACACTAGCATACTGTTGTCTCTTTGTGAGTGAATGTACTTTATGGTCTCATGAGAAATCACAGATAATTACTCATATAACCAAATCAAAACCAGGCTGATCAGATTGAATCCATGAGAAATGCATGTGGTAGTTAATCTGGAAGCATTACATTAATTCTACTTTTAGTACTTTGGGGCTTTCTCTATCTATAATCATTTGTGCGCCACTAACTTTCTATGTGCAAAGCTCTACTGTGAAGCAAACCTGCTTTAACATATACTGATGCCTCCTGAGATTAGCCAGCAAGGTGAGAACTCATGCTGAGATGCTAGCTTTACACCTGTATGTCACGAGCCAAATTCATGACCCATTTTAGTAAATTGTTGCTTACTTCACACCTGATGGCACAAATGGTCAATTAAGTCAAATAACATGGTTTAAGGAGGAAAAAAATCAGGAATAAACAGCTATAATAAGTTTCATTCTAAGCTACACTAGAATCATGGGATACAGATTTAGGTATTTGGCAAAAAGATAAACCATGCATGGCACTTTATAGGCAAGGGGGTTTTGCTTGGCAACAAAGATCTGCCGAGAACCAAAAGTTCATACAGAACCAATAACTCAGTCGTGCTCTAGAAAATCAGATAAACAGTTTTCCTCAAGAATTTCTAGAGAATTAAACAAAGTTCTACAGGATCAATATTCAAGGTTTTCATTAAGCAGCCAGGCTAATAGATTAGATTTTCCCTAGAAACTGTGACTTCCATTCAAGCCCAAGCCAATTGCTCTCATTTTTTTCCCCATGGGATTTTGAACCAAACTGGTTCTTATGAAATGTAAATTACTTTCAAGGGTGACTCCAAAATATATAGCTAAGATAGCAATGGTGTTAGTGATGCCAGCATTTAATTAACCACACCCTCAAACAAAACAGAATGAAACAGAACAAAACAGAGGTTTGGAGTCTGTTGGTGTTTGAAGAAAAGGGGAAACGTGCAAACATGATCTAATGCAATAAACTACTAATGAAAAATAAGAAATTTGTTCTAAAATTTTGCAGGCAAGTGTAGGTTATTCAATCCATGCAAAAGTGGTAGGATGAACCCGCAGACAGGTGCAAAGCACCTACTCTTTAGATGCCATGTGGGATAAAAAGTCTTGAAGAACTACAAACCCAGTCAAATTTGCTTTGAAGTGCTCTTATGGCACCAGGTTGGCTTATGTCTATCTGGAACAAACGAACACCAGAAGATGTAACAGGTGTAGAAATCATGACGTGGCATGATGTTTCTAAAGGCAAGTTTTACGTCACTTGTACTTGAAGGCCCTGGAGTGTAGTGGAAGGTGTAGTGAAGCAGAAGTAAATATTTGGTGAAAGGAGGATGAATGTGGCTGGAGCAAGGTCACGTTCATTGGACGCCAGAACAGAAAGTTGGTGGATTGATATACGACATATTGTTTCATTACCTCGTGGAGGAGAAACCACTCTGGATAGGGAAGGCTATGGGAAAAGTTTATTTTCCTGGCTTCAATAGAGAAAATTAATCTTTATATTAGCAGTTTAATTTCTGACCTAAAAAGAAAAGTTAGTTGGCCACAAGAGATTGGTTTTGGACTGTCATGAATCAAGCAAAAAAGTGAAGAGGCAGAGAAAGCGTAATTAATTAAATGAATACTACATCCACATTTACCTCTCTGAAGCTGAAGTCTGAACAGAAAACTTCCGTGGCTTTGCTGAGCATGAAGCCAATGCCTGTGGTCACTGTGGATTCAGGGAGCCCCTAGGTGACTATAAATTGCAGATCCCTGCATGAATGTAAATATAGCTACATTCATACATCTGTGTTTTATAAGGTCATTATTGGTTGCCAAAATAAGTATTATCATTTCCACTAATAAATAAATAGTATTCTTAGGACTAGTCAAATACAAACTTAATTTTACTGCCACTGACAACCCTGCTTCTACAGAAAAAAGCTAAGGTCTTGTACTTTAGGCATGTTATTTTTGCGTACAGTGCATGAGTTATTTGACAGTGGAGTAATACAGTTTCTAGAAATTATTTTGTATAGCTGCAGCAGAATCTTACTAATTCGTCCTAATAAAAAACAGTCCCATTTGTGCGTTATGTCTTGGCTATATGAGGAAATGAATGCACTGTGAACTAGCATGTGAATTAAAAGTATACTTGCTACTCAACACCAATTCCTTGTATGGATATGCTAAGATCTAGATTCATGTACCTAAATTTGGGCATATAACTGAAGAATTCACGTTAGAAGTGTAAGCATCCTGCAGTTTTTCTATCACCAATGAAGAATCCATTCGAGATTTCACTTACACTCTAGAAGAATCTCTCTTTAGCTATTACCTGCATAGAATAAGGAAATAGGTTGCCTCAAATTAAATACCAAAAGGTAGGTGAGATGTATCCTGGTGTAAGGGCGCTCTGAAATAGTGAGCCAAATGTACGCAAGAAGGCATCTTGCATAGGTGTTGGCCTGGCTCTGTAATTGTTCCCTTTGTCCCCAGATCAGCAGTGAACAAGGGTTTGGTACTGTGACTGCTTATGTTGTGCTGTCTCTCTATATAAAGAGTTCTATCTTCAGCGCTGTAAAATCAATGCCTTTTTTTTACAAGCTTTAAAAGTTCACAGTTTTCTAGTGGAAAGGAGAGAGTATAAATAAAGAAAATATAATCCTCAGGCCCTTTCCCTCTCTCACTTCTACCCCAAAGGACATTAGTACGGTCTGTCTGGTCTCTTTCAGTTTTAACATTTCCTGCTTCACTCAGTGAAATTTAAACAAAATCACTTTTACAAACATTTAAATGGAAAAGTATGGAGTTTTGTCATTTCCCTCCTTGTATAGCACTAATTAACAAAGCCTTTTTGTGAAAGCAAAAAGCTTTCCTTTTTTAGAACTGGCATGCTCCTCCTTACTGATTCCCAACTGTGGTGGCACAATCCCGTATTTCTGAACAATGATGAGAACAGAAATAGATGGAATTCAATAGAAGCATGAATAATGGCAACCAGAAACAGAGTGGTGACATAATCTGTCTTCCAAACTGCCTTGAGATATAGTCAAGAAAACACCACATTGTAACTTGCATGTTGTGATGATCGCCTCTGATAGGTATCACCAAATAATCTTCAGGACAGATTTATCCGCTCCAGTTAGCCATTTAAACATTTTTTAATGAAAGCTATGCTCACATACTTATGTCTCATATGCCTTCAGCCCCCTCATCCTAATGATTATCAGCTGGTTATTTTCCCCTCTTGTGCTTGAAAAAGTGGAGGTTCTACAGTGTTTCCCATGTGGTGGTTTCTGAAAACACACTCGGGAAGGATATGCCATGTGAAAAACGTATTGAACAAACATATTAAAGAGGGCAAAAGAGATGTAAGGCTCTGTGAACATAAAGATGCATGAATAGGCACAGAAATACAAGGGAACAACCTGTGAGGCTGTTAAGATTTCAAAACTGAAGGAGGTGGATGAATTAATATTCAACAGAACAAGCCCTATTTCCAGCCGGTGCTTTGTTTTGTTTCCAACACCAAGCTGTAAGCATGTTTTATCAATACTGTATTATGGTATCAGAAAGATGAATACATTTTTAAAAGTGGTATGTTTTTGCAGGGTTTTTTTTAATTAAAAAAAAACCCTCCTTATAATTCATTAATAATAAAACAATCTAACACAGAGAAGATGCAAAGTATTCATTTAGTGATTGAATTTACAGTCCTCAGAGGTATATGACCCATTACAATTTGCTTATTCTTATAGCTTTTGGGGGAAGAAGAGATGCATGGCTGTTAAAGCTGTGCCACGATTTATCAGTCTTCTGTTTTCATTTGTTTGTGACTTTCTGAAAGAGTCTTTTTTTGGGCTGAGACCTCTATAATTGGTCTCAGCACAATGGAACTCCTCCTCACTCATCCCTCTTCCCTTCCCATCCCCCTGCCTTCAATCTGTTCAGCATTTTTGTGTTAGTGGTGAGTGGAAAAAATAGCACTTATTAGAGACGGGTTTTTTCGGCTTCACCATGATTCAAAAGCTATCTATAAAGAAATCAAGAGAAGTTTTATTTATTTCACAGTGAACAGCACAAGCTGCCCAGTTTAAAGGTGCAGCTGAAGTGGTGCTTTTGAAGGATGCTGGCAAAGTGCCCTAGGAGGCATTTTAGTTATCTTTGCCACATGCAGGTAAAATCCTTCCAGTTCCTTCCTGCTCGCTGACACAACGCCATGCCCACAACTCTCTAAAACATTTCCTGTTGCAATTGCCAAAAAGTAACTACTAAAAGCACCCAAAAGTCAATACAGCAGCAAAATCAAATAGAGCATGGTAGAAGGAAAGGTGGTTTTGGGGCTACTGCAATGGTTTGCAAGCTCTTTAAGTAAAGCCCTCTCCCCGTTCTTTCAGATAGATCTGTGCATGACTTTCATCACAGATTTTCATCTCCCTTTCCTTTACATGCAGCAAAGAGCACTGCAGTTGGCCTGCCCTTCTCCATCTCTTTTCCCTGTTCCCATCATTTCTTTCTGATCTTTCTTCTCCCTTTTCCTGAGATTTGCTACTTGGAGTTTAGCCTTTTTCACTTGCAAAGCCATTCCATTGCTTTTGTTCTACCACTAGTGTCATTTCACTAGGGCTTACATGCAGCTAGTAGTAACACACTCTCCGAGAACTGTGAGGCTCCATTGTATTGACAAAAAAGGTAACTGTGAAAGAGAGCTCAAACCCCTGCGAAAGCGAGAGCTACAGTCCAACCACACAGATCTAGCACAGGACTGAGTACCAGAGGGCTGTAAGAAGTTTATGTCCAGATCAGTCGGTAACTTTTTTTGCACCTGTAAGCATTCCCTAAACTTTTCCTGCAATAACTGGAAACTCTTTGGAATGGTTCCTCAGTATATGTGAGTGCAAGGTTTAGGACAAGAAGACACTGCTTTTAGTTGGGATCCATAGGTATGATTTCATTGCCTATAATTAATCACTGTAATGTTTGATGTGGGTTAAAACATTCAGGCTTGCTCCTCTTTTTCCTTCTTACGAGTTCTGAGAAGTCATCTGGGCAAAGATGGACCCTGGAGTCTCCTTGCATGTCAGGTTCGCATCAGTGGAACGCCCCTGATTTCACTCACATTCCTCCTCAGCTAGACGAGGTCAAGGGGAGAAATAATCACAACCAACCAGTGCTGTGTTGCTTGCACTTGATTAAATACACTGACACTATCATTAATCAAAGTTATGTTTTAATGGTATATACACAGTGAAATATATGATTAATGCTATTGATATCAGAAGAACAACCTTCTGTTACCTTGCAACTACTTTGTCTTCTTTAAAATGATTGGCAATTTGCATTTGAGGGTATACCTGAGTGAATGAATCCACATGTATTCTTGGCTTTTATGTATTTATCCACAGTATCCGTAACACAGATTTGCTTCTCTATGTATAAGGCTGCCACATGTAATATGTGCACAAGTAATATTGTTATTTACATCTGTGAATCACCAGTGCATGCTTTTAGAGCAACACATCATTCGCTGCCACCCAAGGAATGCCTGGGGCAGCTGAGTAACAGCACTCTGCAGCAGGAACTGGAAGACAATCTGCATTAGAGAACTCCACTTGTCTGAAGGCACAAAACATGGGTGTGAGGGAAAGAGCATATTTGGCACGACATTGATTTATGGGGTGCAATGTACTCCTCCTGCATACCAAATACAGAGTGCAGGCTGGTGTGGAGATTAGGGGAGGTGAGGCCATACTTTATTTCCTATCCCCTTTAGAGCCTGCTCACCCAATAAGGACAAGGGATAAAGAAGTCTCTGTAAACACCTGTTTCTCTATTTTTCCTTTCTCCTTCTGCACTGTTGTCATATCTAGGAAGAATCTAGCCCACATGTTAGTCTAATTTCTTTAAAAAATTAAAATTGCAATCCATAAGGAACAGGTTTAGCAAGCAAACAAATTACATTCCTAACCATTCTCTAATGGGCCTTTGAGTTTCAAGGCTTTGTAATTTCAGTCTCTGTGTTTACTACATATGCTGCTTTTCCCTAAAGGAACGGACAGAATTTGTCTTGATTAGTGAAAACAGATGTTTGTAGCATACGCATCATGCGTTACAGATATGTTGCACGAAAAATTGTGGAGAGAAATTCGTTTCATCGCATGCAGACTTACAGGTCTCCACTAGAGGGAGATCAGTAGAAAGCAGAAAAAAACATTCTGTATCCAGAAAGGATGACAGCAGCATGATCCTATTTTTCCCTAAACTGGAATTTTTAGGTGTGTTGCTGTTTAGGCCTTCTTAAGTAACCAGAATCCACCTATCCATGCTTTTCAAGTTGTCTGCATATTTATGCTCAAATTTATGGATTTCAGTTACTTCAAAATTGTCTTCTGTATGAAACATTAAATGTCTACATTGGAGTTGGTGATCTTATTAAGACCTCATGTTTAGTTTTTTATAGAATCACAGAATCATAGAATCGGTTTGTTTGGAAAAGATCTTTAAGATCAAATCCAACTGTTAACGTAGCACTGCCAAGTCCACCACCAAACCATGTCCCTAAGCACCACATCTACTTGTCTTTCAAATACTTCCAGGGATGGCGACTCCACCACTTCCCTGGGCAGCCTGCTCCGATGCTTGACAACCCTTTCAGTGAAGAAATTTTTCCTAATATCCAGTCTAAACCTCCCCTGGTGCAACTTGAGGCCATTTCCTCTTGTCCTATCACTTGTTACTTGGGAGGAGAGACCGACACCCACCTCGCTACAACCTCCTCTCAGGTAGTTTGCAATTATTTTGCAATTTAGGTTTGAAATATATACATAAATACTCAAGAAATACAGCTACAGGATCACACGGATGTTTTGCTTTTGTCTGACTTCTCTACATTTTATTGCTAATACTGTAATTTGATATGTCAGGAAATACCTAAGCACGTAAAATACTCTGAATTTATGGGTTTTAGATTATCTCCTTCATGAAAAGAAGAAGATAATTCTCTGAAGGAGAAGAAAACAATCATTTTAGCATTTAGAACATAAAAACAGCAATAAGAATTTGAAATTATGTCTTAATAAGTTAATATGTTACAGTTGATAAAAAGAAAACAACACAATGCAGACATAGTGTAAGAAACCAGAGGATCCTGTACAATGTCATGTCCTGGAATTTATGATTTTCACTCCTTGTTACCGTTCAGTTATAGCCATTTTGTTGGTACTCTGCCTTTAGGAGAAGAATGTCTCCCTAGACTCTGTGTGTATTTACATGTTTTTCTAATGTCCATGCAAGAATAACCTCCACTCCCAAAAGCTGTAGTACTGGCCTCACTATAATGACTCGGTTGGTTCATGGCGTTACAATAACTCTGGTTATTCTATGCCTAGGGACTAGAAACTGAGAGTGAAACACTAACTGTATAGAACTGGGATATTAGCCAACCTAGACAAAATGGGCAAGAAGATAGTATATATATCACACAATGCATATCTATATATAAACACACAGATTTCTTTGAATACATATGATTCAAATGTATTTCATGATAATGAAGTATGAAAGATTTTCTACCACCATGTGGATGCTGCTTTTGCAAACGCCCTAAATGGGTCATCACAAAAGCAGCTTACTCAGTGACAGTTTGTAAAAGACTGAGTTCTTTCTATTTCATAGATTTTACAAACATTATTGCAGGAGTCTAAAAGTTAATTTTCCATAATAATTTTCCTGTTACATCTAGATACTTTAGGTAATTCTTTAGGTAATAGCCTGAATCTTGCCCAGCTTGCACCCAGAGCAGCTATAATTTTTCAGATGAAATTCCATAACTGGAAAATGGAAGAACTCTTTCTTGGGCATTTTCAAGCTAGTCCCTTTGCCCACCAACAGGAGATAATTTCTGATGTTTCAAAAATATAAGAGTTTCTGTATTCTTATCAAACACAGCCTTTTTACTCCAGGATCTGGCCTCTGGGATTGACCACTAACAGAGATAAAAAAAAAAAAACAAACCAGTAACTTTGTATTAGACAAAACTTTTCTTTTTTTTTTAACTTTAAATACACTATTTCCTTTTATTCAATGCTACAGAAGAAAATATGGGCAGTTAGTTTAGCTTGGGAACCACTGTCTAATATCTTCAAGCAACTGTTGCTTCTAAATCTATTATCTAAAGGTATTTGTGTATTTTCACATTCCATCTTAAAATAAGCAGTTTTTATATAGCCTCATGCTTGTTTAATCTTTATTTCATCCAGCCTGAGTTGTTTTACCAAAACTGAAATGACAATGGTTTTCATTTTTAAATTTTAATGTCTTAATGCTAGTGTCTGTCTTATTTGAAATATGTATATCATCACACAAATAGAAGTAATACAGTGATCTAGCAGATGTACCTATTGTTACTTGACTTCCCATAGGAACAAAACAGAATAGACTATTTCAATTGGAAGGGACCTACAATGATCTAGTCCAAGTGCCTGACCAATTCAGGGCTGACCTAAAGCTAAAGCATGTTATTAAGGGCATTGTCCAAATGCCTCTTAAACACTGACAGGCTTGGGGCATCGACTGCCTCTCCAGGAAGCCCCTTCCAGTGTTTGACCACTCTCTCAATAAAGAAATGCTTCCTAATGTCCAATCTAAACCTCCCCTGCTGCAGCTTTAAACCATTCCCACGTGTCCTATCACTGGATCCCAAGGAGAAGAGCTCAGCATCTCCCTCTCACCCTCAGGAAGCTGTTGAGGGCAATGAGGTCACCCCTCAGCCTCCTTTCCTCCAAAATAGAGAAGCCCAAAGTCCTCAGCTGCTCCTCACAGGACATTCCTTCCAGCCTTTTCACCAGCTTTGTTGTCCTACTCGGGACGCATTCAAGTACCTTAACATCCTTCTTAAAATCTGGGGCCCAGAACTGCACACAGTACTCGAGGTGAGGCCACACCAATGCTAAATACAGTGGGATAACCACCTCCTTTGACCATCTGGTTATGCTGTTTGATGCACCCCAGGATGCGGTTTGCCCCCTTGGCTGCCAGGGCACACTGCTGACTCATGGTGAGCCTGCTGTCGACCGGCACCCCCAGATCCCTTTCTGTGGGGCTGGTCCCCAGCCGATCCTCTCCCAATTTATACTTATGCCCAGTGTTACTCTGTCATAGGTGGAGAATCTGGCATATGGACTTGTTAAATTTAATCCCATTAATCATTGCTCAGTGCTCCAGTCTATATAGATCCCTCTGCAAGGCTTCTTGTCCCTCGAGAGAGTCAATAGCACCTCCCAGTTTGGTATCATCAGCAAACTATTTTGTTCCTCCCACTTCTATGAGTTCCAGCAGAGATCAGGGACTCAATTCCCTTCACTGTGGACTACACCTCTCCCAACACCTCCAAATCCTTTTTACCCTCCTTCCAAGATGCTTAGTAGAGCTACCATTCTTTTTCTAATAAGTAACATAGTACTGAGGAAAAAGTGAGGATGTAAAATTCCCAACTTGGCAGGCACACTGCCTTAAAGTACTGTCAATCAGGTGATTAATGGCACCTTGTGTCTGTGGTGATATCGGCTTCCCCCTCAAAACGACTTTGGAACCCAGAGGCTGCCCTTCTCTCTCAGAGGTACAAGAGTCTGACTTGCTCCTGTGCAAGGCAGTGACTCCAGCCTGTCCTAGCCATCAAACATTAGTACCACTAATAACATTAGGGCACTAATGATGCTACGTTCAGAGGGTTCACCCCTCCTCCTGTGCCTCAGAACGGCTATAGCTGCATGAAGGGCAATGCACTTTATTGTAAGTTGTTCAGAAGAGTACAGCAATGAATTAACTAGAGAAAATTCACAATTTATATTGAAGTGTACTGGAGTTTTATCACCAGGGGCAATGCATTCTGGAAGGCAAATGGCTAAAGTTTTGTCAAACAAACTATGTGATATCAATTGGGTTCGCTTACTGGTAAACACGTATTTTTCAAAAGCTGACATCTCTGCCTGCCTGTCTTTCCTTGTCTCAATCAAGCAATAACATACATTTGGCTAGGAGTAGATTTTGCTAATGTTTATACTACTTATATCTGAGAAAGCTGGTGTTCAAGTGGTATCCTAGATGTTGATTTCTAAAAGTATAAGTTCTTGTTTCTTAATAGCTCTTACCTAAAAAAATCTATTTTGAAACATTTTTTGCATTTTCAGTTGCAAATTTTATCAGTTCAGAATTAGAAACTTCATAGAATTTAGAAATACTTCTTAAAATTCAGAAATACTAAGCTGTCTGTAAGTTTAAACAAAAAATAAATCTTAAAGACAATTTCTTATATCATATGAAATACTGTTTGCCAGGCTACAAAAGGCAATCTTTAAAAAGAATGCCAAGGAGAGAAATTAAATAATTTATCCATCTAAAAGGTGACAGTTGTAGCCTGGAAAAATTAGCATGCATATATACAATGCAAATTCATTTTCACATCTATTTATGTTCATATGCATTTAGATTCAGATAGGTGATTCATCAAGCTTTTTCATTCTGCCAAGTATGTTGGGAAAGTTGAGATGAAAATAACCAAAGTACGGCTGAAAAAAGGTGTAGCTTTTGTGCTACCTGGCTCTGATGGTGCACAGATATTTTTTTCTGTCCTTTGGGAACTGCTGTCTTTAGAAGCATGAAACACGGATGTTCTCCACTCGGTTGATTCCTGAACACATTTATTCATAAATACGGTGTACTGACATTACTGTACACTCGCAGAGGTGTCTCATTATTTTGGATTATTGCATATAGTACTATACTGTAGCTTACACACTTCGGAGTGCACAAAATGTCTACAACAGGCCACTGCAAGGTACAGGAGGATAGAGTAAAAGTTTCAATAATTTGCTTTAGGAAGGTAGTAAGTTAGTTTAACTTAGTGGGTTTCATCCAGCTTGCACTAGGTGCTTATTCACAAATCTTTCAGCTGAAGCTGTGTCAACTGAAGAAGATTTATCCACAAGTCACTGCCTAACGCCTCCCTGCTGGAGGTCAGGTTCTTATGCAGGTGCTCTCTAACCCGTTCAGTGAAAAGGAATGATGTGAGCTGAAGCAGTGACTTGTGAGTCTCTCGTCTCTCTGATTCGGGACCATTTGCAGGAGCAGCTGAGCCAGCAGCTCACTGGAGGCCATACCCTCCATACCCTCCAGCAAAGTGAGGCAAGGAAAAGAGAGGGAAAACCAAAAGTGTTAGCTGAAGAATCACAGAATCAATCAGGTTGGAAGAAGGTATATGAGCAAGTCCAGCCAGGTCAGGTAGATTCATTTGTCACCACCAGCAGACTATGAGACTAACGTAAAGGTTTAGGAGTAGGTACCTCGCTGGTTATCCCTGCCTCTTCAGCAGTATGTCTGCATGGCGCTCCGCAGGAAAGTACAAGCCAGGGGCAGGCTGGCTGTGGAACATCCTGGAACAGTCTAGGTCACTAAAACTTAAAACACTGACTGGATTTTAAGCCTGAAGACCATAAAAACATCTAAGTTACTTAAAATAAAACAGCCATATAATTTTATGCCTCTTTCTGCAACCTGTGCTTAGTAACCCGCATCACTGAATGAACTGCACTATCATGGCCTTGTGTTCAAGCATTTGAAGACACGAAATGATGAAGAATTCAGTGCTTATTTGGCCATTATGTTAAAACGTGTTGCCTCTTTCTCAACCAAATGTCTGGTTTTAACCACCATTCACTGTTCTTCTATACCTTCCACATCAAGAGCCATTTAGTAAGGACAGTAACACACTGTGATCAAATTTCTCTTTGATCTTATTCTTAATAATTAAGCTAAACAAACTAAGCTTATTACTCTTCCAGTGAGAAACACAGAACAGCCTGTTTTATACTCTCCTGCATCCATTTTTTCAATATCTTCTGATATACAAAAAACCAAAATATAGGACTCCTTCCATCCCGTAGTTTTGCATCTAAAATTCCGAACTACAGGAAATGTATCACAGGCAGAATGAACAGCCACAAAAGGACAGTTTATCAGGCTTTCTATCTGTTTTGGATTCTGAAATAAGCTTTTAAACTGGAGACATTTTTTGCACTCATCTACCTTCTAAAGCTATGACTGTGAGACTGAGTCATATATAAGCTATAGTGATAAGCATTTTATGGATGTATAATTATATTGTTTAATATGAAATTGTAATAATCAAACATATGGGGTGGATCATTCTGCAGTTTGAACACAGAAGTGCCATTTAGAATGAATACTGGGATCCCAGGTTCGTTAAAATAAATGGAAAAATCCAGTTGACTTCAGCAGACTGAATACTTAGCATTTCTAATTTCCCAGAGAAGGGTTAACAGCAAAATTATTTTTTGCAGGGTTTTTTCGTCCTTATTGTGCTACATAAGAATGTAAGAATCTTCACAGATGTGTCAAAAAAGATAGACATTGAATACTGATGAACAAAACTAATCATACATATACAAAACCCTATCATTTTGCTTACAGACCTCTCGTAGACAATTTGAAATGATAAGCATTGCTAATATAGAATACTGGTTTTGCCACAGAGGTGCTATGCAGGCTGCAGCACTAGGAATTTTATGTAATTTATCCTGTTGTGACCTCTGCTTTTATTTATGGTAAAATTAATTCAGCATAGCATTTATCTTCTTAGGTCTTTAAAATGGAGACTGTAATTCCTACCAGATTATCCTATATAAAGTGATTTGATAATATGCACTAATTTCCAAATTAATTAGCTGAGCCATAAAGGTTGTTTATAATTAAGCTGTTGCCATTTGATTCTGAACCAAGCTCCAGAAATACATAAGAATTTTTTGCAATAAGTCAATTCTTATCCCGTAAGCCAACTGACCCAAATAGTTTATTTTCCTTTAATAAAGGTGTAGTCCTGTTTTAATCTCTTAACTACACACAAGGTTTCATATGAAAGTGAAAATTCTAGACCACTAATAATATGATGTGTCTCTTGCTCCCACAACAAGAAAAAAGAACACCTGTATGACTTTTAAGCCACAACACTGAATCTCTTGGCAAGCGATCAAACAGAACAGCATTGTTTTCAATTGCTATTTATTTATGTGCTGCCAAAACACATTATATTGCTTTTAAAAAGTGTCGTGCTGATTACTACTTCCAAAGAAGACAGCATTTCTACACGTGATGAGCTCTACTTCATCGCCTCTGTCAAAAATGAACACTTGCATTGTTAATACTCTCTCTCATAGGTTCTGAAACACATAAAGGGCCTTACAAAGTTTGTCAAAAACATGACTAATATTATTTAAGTGGTAGTTTTTGCTGGTGTAAGATCTAGTAAGCTTAACCTAAATAGCACCTAGGCAGGTGTTGATGATGTAATTTTCTAGTTTTCTAAAAGGCTGTGGGTCTGAGACAACGATGACTGGCATCAACAGATAATTTGTTGGTGCATTTTCAGTCAAGCCCAGAAAACTCTTTCCAAATGAGAAAGGTACTTCTGCGTGTGAATGGATACGTTTTATTTGTATGATTGAAGTTGTACGTGGGAATTGGTCTTTTGGTGAACTGGGCCTTCAGCTGTCAAATTTTCTGACTAGTCACATTTTCAGAACTTCAGCACAAGATCCATTTACCTATACATAAATTAAGATTATTTAGAGATTCATAGCTATGCACCTACATAACTTGCAATTACAGTATGCCTATGATTTTTTGGACTTGTTAGGGTGGAATCTGCCTGTCACCCTCCCGAATTACAGGGCATCAGCCTCTTGACTAATGTTAAGAAATATCAGTTGAATAAAATTAAAATACAGCATTTCAACACTAATTTATACATTGTAGCCATAAGTAATTTTCATGAGTAGAGTTAAGTGAATCTTATTATAAAGCAGGTGTAGTTTTCATGGCTAGATTATGTCTTTCGGGTCAAAGCAAAGAATATGTCAATGAACAAGTTGCTATGACATACAGAGCACCAGGAAGGATTTGTGATGAAGCATAAAATAGGTTAGTTACAAAATTTAATAAACAATTCAGTACCTGAGGTTTTCCATCTAAAAGTACTTTATGCAAAACAGGCAACATCATAAATCAATGAGATCCGTGTTTTCAAAACAGATCTTCTTTTGTTTACTTTTAAATAAAAAAGAAACTTATGAACTTCCATGAACTTATGAAAGCTTTTTCTGAGCGCACATTCTGTCATATGAAACACGATAGGAAAACGGCGTAGTTTCTCAGTAGCCCAAAGTTGTCTAATAATCTTAGCAAGACTTTCAAAGCGTGAAGAAGACATTATAAAATGGTGCCTTAAGTGTAGTGAAATGATGCCATAAAAAGCTGTCTTAGGTGTTTTACAAAATGAACAAAGTTATGATTCTTGCCCTACAGAGTTTCTAATCTTTGACACAACTAAGTATGAATAGCAATGGGGGGAGAGAAAATCAAGATTATAAAGAGAATTACAATGTGGTCTTTTGCCACAATGTGTTTCCAGCTGCCTGAACCACATTGTTGCAATATGTGAAAATCTATAACATTATATTTTTCAACAGGGTTTTTAATAAGAGCCAAAATTTGTATGTTCATCACACAAAGCTGATAAAGCAAAACAACTTAGCAGAGATTGGTCAAATTGAAGTAATCTCATTTTTTTCCTACTACAGTTAGGTGGCTCTTGAATTTTAACAGAATCTCGCTGCCATTTTTATATGAATCAAAAGTTCAGAACATATGCGGAGACAAACAAAAGCCACATCAAAACATGTGCTAGAGAAATTCCTGCAAATGCAAACATGGCACAGTTGTTTTGAAGTAGAAACAAGTCAGTAATTTGAATTGTTTTTTTCATATGTTTGTTTTTCTACATAGATTTAATCCATGGGAGTGACCTTTAGTAGGCAGCAGTGAACCTCCAGTTGCTGGAAAAAGAGAAAAATAATAAAAAGAAAACAAGTTTTTACATGTGCCTTTTGTATGTATCTCTCTCATCCTGCCATTACACTTCAATTCCAACTGATGTTTGAGGATCCCTAATCCTGAAGATACCCCAAATGAAAAGTAATAATGGATTATAGCCATTTCTAAGAAGCATGTTAAAAACTCAACTTCAAGTTCTTGTGATTACTTTGATTAGTCTACAGTTCTTCTGTAAATCTTAGTTACTATCCATCACTTACGCAAACAGCTTTAGTCATACCAAATAATTTGTTAAATTATTCCACTTTATGAAGTTTCTTGGGTAACAGGTACAGTTCTCAGAATTGTTCTTCATTTAGCATTATAGACTTGCAACAAATCACTGAATTAAAATAAGAAACTGGGGTGGTGAAATACTGTGCTCACTAAAATTAATAAACTTCAGCCACTTTTAGAATTTTATTCAGAATATTTGCATTGGATATGCAGATTATTTAGTAGGCTCTTTTACCTCTCTATTGTACTACTGTAATTCTAAAATTCATGTTCTCTGTAAGTACATTTATGCAGACAAATTTCCTTTTGTGTACATAAACTGCACACTTAGACCTGATTTGCTCCTATCCTTCCAACATAAAAACAAGTAAAAACTCATATACTAGAATATAATTGAAAATTAAACACAGTCAAAATACATTTTTTGACTAAAATTTTCATGTTTTCAATAAGAAGTCAAAGATGTCTTCAAGAGACAGATAGTTTCTGTCAAAAATAACTGAAAACACAATCTTGTTTAAAACAATGTTGCAAGAAAATTTCAGCCAGACAGAATAATAGCATAATCGTACTCATCAAAAATAGATATGCATAAATGAAAACAGAGTACGGCTGTTCAAAAAAGAATCTGGTTTTGGACAAATCTAACAACCGCAGTTGTTTTTCAGAAATTTAGGGTTATCTATTAAACTCTACAGCAAGCTCACTAACACTGACACACAGATCAGCACAACCAGAACTATTCATCCTACACATTTAATGAATGGTTTTGGGGAAACTACTTTTTTAATAACTGTTATAAGCCAAAAATAGGATCACAGTCATAATATGGCAGTTCAGATCTAATTTCCCTAAAAAACAGTGTGCATCTAGCTATAGTCATCAGAACTGTTAAATGTCAAAGCCTACTCTAAGGATTTTTCTTCTGGGACCTACCTAAATGTGGACACAGTCTCTTCTCCTGGTCTGTTTTGGCCAGCTGTTTTCACAGAGTTTCAGCCTAAGATAAAAGAAGACTCAAAGGAAGAGATGACCTCATGAGATTTCCACTCCTTAGGGTAGAAGCCTTCTAAGAGCAGTTTATGATATTTCCCAGCTGTCAAAGTCATAAGGAAAGTCTTGCATTAACTAATTTAATATAATATAAACAAGTTCCTCCAGACTCCATTGACTTGGCCAACATCGAGTTTGCATTTAAAGATCTTCCAAAAAACCAAAATCTGAGTTTATTTTCCACAAAACTATGTATGCAATAGTTCTACAAAATATGTGCTTTACATAAAACATTTCACATTTCTTTCCAGAATGCATCTGTTTTAATTAGCTGAATGTGATAATGGAACTGTGTCAGTTTTCAGGTTTCCAGCATTTAAACCAAATATTTTAGTTCACAAGGATGGGAGCTGCTCTGTGGGATATTTCTGTGGCAGGTGGCAGCCTGCTTTCTTTCAACACACACTATGTATGCATTCATTAAAAAAAAAAAAAAGAAAAAGAAAAAGAGAAAGCACTGAATAAATTCCAATTTGGCATGATTATGTGCTGTGTGGCCTTGTGTGCATGGAAACTCTCACCTATTGGCACTTGCAATTTTAGTATCATGTAATTAAATTGATTTTTTTGTCAAGTCAGTTTTAAACTATGTCTTTGAGGTAAAAGGCCAGTGCATTAATCCACTGTGGTATTTATTATTTAAATACTAATCAAGAGGTCAATTAATGTTTTCATTGCTTTTGTAAATGAGTAATGGAGTGCTGCTCAGAGCTCTTGGGGGAGTCTACTGTTAAATAGGAATCTGATTTCTTTCCTTCTTTTCAAATGGTCCTAAATAAATGGCATTTATTATGCAGTTCTTACCTTCTGTGTAGTGAGTGGAGTGTTTCACTTAAACTCTAATCCCTATACTCCACATCCAAAAGTCCAAGCTGCTCGAATACGCTAGGATTCTAGCTCCTCTTTTTTTTTTCCTATCTCTTCAAGTCCGTATCTATTATGCAGTAAAAGGGTGTGATGAATATACAGCTGATTTAGTTGTAAGAATGAGAGTTCCTCCAAGTGCCAAACATGAACTAGGAAGTTTCTGTTTGATTCGTATTATCTACAACATTGAACAGAAGAGGAATTAAGTCAGCAAGGGATGATTAGCCACTTTGCTAAAATTGATTCATGTGTATGCAAAACCAGATTTTGATATAAACATTCCTGAGTTTGCTAAAGACCTATATAAGCTCTATTTTCCCCACTCATTAGGGAAAACATTACTCAGTGCATTTTGTGTTAAAGCCAGACTTCCAGTTCCTTTATGCTATGGGAGTCAGACTTGAACAGCTACTTCATCACATAATGAAACTCCACACTGCTATAAAGTGATCACGGTGTAATATACTTCTCCTTATTTCTCCTCTGTTTCATTATAAACTCTAAAATTCTCCTGGCCCAAAAGCGTGCTGGCTATCTCAGTTAGGAGCAGAGATGCCAGATGTCAGCATATGGAAGGACTGGTTCAAGATCTTCATCCTAGCACAATCTTGCTCACTATCTCTCTGGCATCTGTTACTTTTCACTCTATTTCCTTTGGTCTCTTGTACAAAGTGGAAAAAGCAGATAGACGGAGAGAGACACTGTCTTATCAGTTTCTATGAAGAACATACAGAACTGTTTTGAGAAGTGATACTGAATTTCTTCCTGCTGCTGCATTTGGGAACAAGGTTGACTAACCAGCTAAAATCCGATTTCATTACTGCCTCTAATGTTGTACAAGCAAGGAAGAGCTATAGAAACGGCCTAGAACCTCTTACATTGTTCAAATGCATTCTTCTGGTTAGATCTCTAGTATTATGTGGACTAATTGGGCAGTTAGAGTGTTTTTTTTAATCTAAATGAATAACAATAAGTAAAGGTAAGCAAAATATATTTCACTGTGACATTTTAGTGATCAAAGCTAGTTTTTAAAAAGCCGGAGAACGCAGTTTAAAAGCCATTACTACTATACTGATAACACAAAAAGAGAAATACATACCTACAAGAGAGAGTTTGGGAAGACTTTTAAGAATTTTAGACCCTCAGAATATAAGCTTCACCCCAATACAGAGGAGAGTAGGACCCAAGCACGATTATTAAAAAAGAAATGGAAAAAAAAACATGAACACTGAAGAACAGGGAACATGACTGAGCTCTGTACTTATGCTGAAAGAAGACAGAAAATTTCATTCATGTACTTTGTGTAAAACAAGCCCTTTTACGTAAGTCAAGTTGCAGACTGTCTGCCTCTTCTTTGACCTTGCTCATCTAGTCCTCATCTCTGATGTATGAAGTGAGAAGCGAGGTGCTGAAATGCAAATAGGGCTTCAAATGAGGATCGCATATGTGCATGTGATTCTGGGACCTTCAAAGAGGCTCTAAAAGAAATCTACCACAGAAATCCGGCATTACTGCTACTCAAGACAGGCATGCACTCAAGGCAATCAAGTAGGTTGTCTATCACTTAGCAGAGGTAATTAATTGACAATTCTCCACAACCATTTGAAGAAGGGTGCTCAATAATAGGATTTTCTGTCTTCATATAAGGGATGCAGCTTCTTCACTGTGCAACTGACTGACTTTTTTTTTTTGCATTGGACTTTTATCTGAAACTGAAGCTTTGAAGTCTAGGATCCTGCTGTCAGGGCTTATTTCCTTTATTGGCTCTTGTTCCCTCTCAGACTAAGGCAATATAAAAATTGAAACTGACAATTTTTCATTACTGCTGTATTTTTCAAAGTTTTTGAACTTCATAGTCAAAGGTTTCTTCTCACAGGAAAAGAAAATCACGTGTTTAGTTTCTATTACAGTAACACCCAAAAGCTTAGTTTGAGCCAACTGCAATACAATGCTCTTAAAAGGACAATTTCTGCTCCAGAGGCCTTACAATTTTATTTTATTTCTAACAGTTCTATTTCTGAGTGTGCTGAGCGCCTAGCCAAGATGCAATCTGACGAATGAGGTTCAGAATATGACTACTGCTAATTAGCAGCTGTTAACAACTGAAAAGATGCATGTGGTACCAATGCTTCAATGCCAACAGAGAGCAGGGCTTCCTGCGCGATGCGAGGTTATTCACAGGGTTGTGCTGGTTCCCAAAGCTAGTCTATTGTTGTTGGCACCCATACTGTAGGGACACAGATCTTATCGGCTGAGTGCAGGCACTAAGCCATCCTGACAGATGTCTTCTGTTGTGGGTAGAGCATGTGTGTTGTATGCAATATATTAGGGCAATGATGCCCACTTAGGACAAGTGAAGTGTCTGCCTTACCTTGATTTTCCACACTGCCATTGCTGACTCAGTTCTGAAGTCAATGCGTTTTAAAAACCTGCTCACAGAGAGATTTTCAGTATTCCTGGACTTTGCAGAGAGCTCGAGAGGTAAGGAGGGTAACAGTAATGACAATCCCATCACCACCTTTCATCCTTCAGCTAGAAGAATCCAGTGGTACGAGCCAAAAAAATTTTTGGTAGGCCTGCCAAGGTTTGTAAATATGTCAACAAGGGGAGGAAACTCTGCGATAGTCCCTGTGCTTGAACGAAAAGCACATGTGTGGACAATTGAATCTCTAGTGCTTTCAAGTGAGAGAGCTTTCTGTGTAACTCTGCTGTACTGTGGCAAAGCATTTTTATATACTGGAGGTGTTTTAGCTAGATGTATTTACTTCCCAGTAAAAAAACAGTACTTTACTGAAAGCATTTCTCAAATAACAGCAAACCAACTGTTTTATCGTGAGGTTGATTCTTGACATTTTGTCTATTTGCCTGCTTCACAGCAGAGAGTAACATAACGCTCCTGAAAAAAAATATATTTTTAAGCCTCTAAAATTGAGGATGGGAAAGTTATTTTCCTTAGAATTATGACAATTTTAGCTTTCTTTCAAATTACGCAGTAATTGCACAGTGTCATCAACGATGAATACATGACTAGTACGGCACGTGGCATGAGAACAAATGGTTTCCTGCACAGGCAGATTAATGAAGCCTGGTTTCCTAAGGATTTGTTTCTTGCCTCCTCTCCCAGCATACACCTTACCACAATTTGGTGCTCTCTTTTCTTATGATCTCTACATTGTCTGCATTGTAACGCGCTATCATCAGTTCTCCCACAGTCTTCCTTGCACACTGTAATATCTCAGCTCTCTCCTGTGTCTTCTATTCACCATTTTGGAGATGTTGGCTGGCCAGGAGTTAGCCCATGCTTGTAGGCAGTCTGCAGCTACATATCTGTTAATTTGTCAAGAAATCCAAACAGAATGGGACCTGCCTTTTGGAGCAAAAATAGGATCTTTCTCCTCTGTCAAATTTATTTGACATTGAAATGCTAAAAGCAGGGCTGCAATCACAGACATCTTGTTCCTGTAGAAGTGCAAGCAAATAAAGACTGTTTTTGCCCTTAAATGTAAAATATTCATATTATTTTTATGTATTATCCTATCTTTGAAGCAAGGACTGCATTCACTTTTTTTTTTCCCTACGTAACATGTCATGTTAACATTTTATTGACTCCAAAATGTCTGATTATTATGGTTTATGTTCTGTACAGAAGCACCCCCTGACTCTCTTCCTTCGCTGTTCAACAGAGATTTACTAGTAAAGGCTGAAGTGCATAACAATGTTAGGGAGGCCTCACGATTTCTAGTATATCATGCTTCTGAGCATTTATTCTGTTTTCATTCCTTAACTGTACTTTTTAAAATAACTGCCTGTCATTTATCAAAATGTAATGTACCTTTAATAAATATTATCCTTTCATTTTTATTATATTTACTTCAATACGCAATGTTTGCAACCATCATTTAAAATAGGGTTTTCCTTCAAGAGTATGAATATGACAGGCTTTTTCCTATTCAGTTGGAATTATACAGATCATAAATTCAAGAAAAAATGGAAACAACCGTGATCAAATTAAATTGCAAAACACAACCTTCTTATGAACCCTTGCTGTTCATTGCTTGCGGAGCTCAGTCTTATTTAACTAGAACCCAAGAGACTGTATTCTAGAGACAGAATGAAAAGCTCCTTACTGTATACTTGCTGCGGAACATGATATTGTATAAAACTTATAACATCACCACATTGCTGGTAGCTTGTTGAAGTCAATAAGGACAGAAGATGTTTTCTGATGTTTTTTTTCACTTAAGAAACTTACTCTCGGTTTGTATTGATTCATTCTGATGTATGGTAGCAATATCATGAGATGTTCTAGTCTCTGAGTTCCAAACAAAGGATATTTGGGAAACTTCATATATTTGTCTTACCATTCTACATGATTATCTGTGAAAAGCATGTCTCACATTTTTTATATAAATAGCCAGGCATTCTCCACCTGTTGTAACAGTTTCAATGCTGAAACAAAATGTAAATCCATTCATTCTGATATATGAAGAAACAATATTTGTTTCATCATTGATTTCTGTTTATGTTTACAGTTCATCAATGGAAATGCTTTGCTGTAATGCAGTCTTCTGTGAAATTCAATGTTTTAATCTACAGCTGCATTTGTTTAGTGTTTTGGACCAATAATGTGTGTACCTGTCTTGTAATAAAGACAATGTGTGAAAGTTAACTACTCTAAAACCTTATTCATCTTACATGGAGGTTATTTATCTAGGTATTTATAATTTGCCTTCCATATTTATATTCTTTTTCTTAACAAGAGCCTGTATTTTAGGCGGGATAAACCTTATTTAACCTACGTGAAAAAAGTTACAGTTTACTATACCAGTTAAACACATTGCTGGACATTCATTCCTCTCTACTCTTGGAGGTTGTTAGAGGTGTAGAGAACTGGTAGCTACAGAGTAAATGAGATGTTCACTGCTTGAATCAGACAACTAGTTAGTCTCACATTTGCGTATCTATTTGAGTAGAATTCTTACTGGTTTAAATCCAACTAGACCTATTTCCACTACTTTCCCTATAGAATATATTTGAAGAAGAGAGGTGGAGTCAGGCAGAGGTCAGACCCACAGCTAAATGGAATTCTAGACATGGACCCATATAAGTCATTATAAGGCTTAATCCTTGCTTTGAGCAGTACTGAGGGAAGGGCTGGTGATCAAAAGCAATACCCCCTGAATTGCTGGCCACTGTGAACTGAACCACATCTTCATAAAAAATTGTGAATTCATTTATAACTCTATAGGTTAGAATAATCAATATAAATGAGATGATGGCATTTAATAATGTGCATGCAACATTTTAGTATGGAATAATTCAAGGCAGCACTTGGCAAAGATCAACAGGCCCCATCTAACTAAATTTACCCATGCCAAAGGGGGTCTTTAATGAGATTTGGATCCTGTGTAATTAACTTTTGCCAAAATAATGCTTCATCTACTCGCATTTCATACAAATCATAATGATTTCCCGAAGACGTAAAAAATTATATCCTTGTGTTCAGCGTTCTAGTTTTTCAACTGCTTGAAAAAGAAAAGAAAGGCCAAAGAATTTCCTTGAGAAATCCTTGTATTCTTATTTTTAAGTGGTAGCTAATAATACAATCCCTTCAATACTCCACTCACTTGAATACAATGCAAATCCCTAGGGAGGTCATTTAAGAAAATGAATGATATCCTGAATATCCTGAATGGGTTTTTTGAAAGAGCTTTTTGATATATATCAGGTGTTACAGTAAAATCCCTTTAGTGAATTAGAATTTTCCATCATATCACACTGAGAGCCATACAATGTGGAACAAAAAAGTATTATGCTTGATTTGGTAGTCAAGAGGAATTTCTGTCTATAAATCAGAAACTGACTGAATACAACATGTATACCAGGTGCCTTTGGGGAATGTAAAGCTGTGAAACATAGTTAGAGTGTAGTGGTACAGTTAATTTCTATTATCTTAGTATTATATTCCCAGACTTTCATTATATGATCATTCTTTAAAAGAAATGTAATTGTTTCAGATCCCTTCTGTTTCTTGCTTGTACGTGAAAGGACACATTGCAAATAAAAACAATTTCAGAATGACACAAAGTCTGTGCAGGAATCTACTGCTTACTGCTTTCACTCTGTGGCATTTCTCTGGCTTCTTATTTGAATATTGTGTATTTAACTATTCTCATTTCTCTGCCATTTCTTTCTTATGTCAGAGGAGGTTGAATTAAAGTACATTTAAAATTGGTACTTGTGTTGAATGTAGGTACTTCAAATTAGGAAGAAAGCATATAGGAAATCATTCTCAGATTATACAGGTATTGAAGGCACGCTGGCGTAATATTTTTGCATCCTTAGGTTTTGCTGAAAGACCTTTCAGCGCTAAGCGCTGAAGGACCAGCTTCAGTGGGACTGTTTTAAAGAACATTTATGTGGTAAATCTGTTTATGGTATTTAAAATGAAGGCCAATAAATACTTAATATGTTAATATTTTATTTACTAAATGATATTAATAGTTTTAATGTTGTTCCATGTACATTTTTATATTTTGATAAACAGTATTTAGTCCTTTCACATAACAACCTTGATAATGAAATGTATGTTATCTTAACATCACAGATAATATACTTTACTCAGTCTTTACTCAAATTATTCTCTGAATACTCGTAGTCAAGGAATTCATTGTTTTGGAAACGAAAAAAAGGTATGTTATTGTTTTCATTTAGTAGCTAATATGATAGGTTAATAGACTCCATTTTAAAGAAAAAGTATCAGCTGTGGAGAAATTTTTTTCATTAATGTCCCAGGAAAGTAGTGTTTGCTGTACTAATGGCAGCATATTTTAGGTAAGTCTATTAATCTAATATCCTTGCCAGAATAAAGAAGAAAATTTGTAAAGAAAATAAAATAGAGGAAAGGGCCTACTACTAGATGTATGATAAAAACATCAGAGCAAGATTTCATTTCCCAAAAGAAGATAATCTTTTCTACTTCTCTGAAAAACTATTTAAATGAGGTCTCATTAGCCTCAGTGGTTGGTGCTCAAGGTGTGCTGCTAGGTTTGCTAACCTTTTGATTAAATCCCCAGAGGTCTCTGACCTAGTTCTTCTGTGCTGACCATCTAAAATACTTTCTCATGCATACTGTCATTAAGGTAGTCCCAGAACCAGTATAATTAGTGAGCCTAAAGCTATTTAGAGCTTGAAAAGGCAAGAAACCATTCATATGGAAACTCACACACTTGATGATTCTTCAGATGGAATCAACAACCATCATTGCAACCCTGGGAGCCTTTAATATACCTTATAAGACTACTTTCCGATTTAACTCTCTTGCAGGTTTGCTTAAAAAATATTGAAGTTTATCAATAAAAGAAATTGTGAAGACAAGAATGGGAGCAGAGTTGGATGTTGTTAATAATGGTGCAAAGGAAGGACACCAGAAGCTGTAATTGTCAATTGTAATTTTACTTTTTCAAATGTAGTTGTTATTTAACTCTGTCAGGAATAGAAGATGCTCGCATACTGTTAAAATATTTGAGTTTTGGTAGGTTTTCCGTACACTGTAAAGAAGTAGGCATCTCCGACTAAATAAAAAGAAAGTTTCTCTGGGCTTTGTTTTGAGCAGTGTGCACTGAACCTTACAAGTCATGCAGGTCAAGCTGTGGCTTGTTCATCAGGTTGATTTATAGAATCATAGAATGGTTTGAGTTGGAAAAGACCTTAAAGATCATCTAGTTCCAACCCCACTGCCACAGGCAGGGACACCTTTCCACTAGACCAGGTTGTTCAAAGCCTCATCCAACCTGGCCTTGAACACTTCCAGGGATGGGGCATCCACAACTTCTCTGGGGAACCTGTTCGTTATAGGGTAGCATGTTTTTAATACTGACCTAAGAGCCCAGGAAACAGGTAATGACTCAGTGGCACCTAGGGTCTGGGAACTGTCACTTCAGCTGAGACCAGCAATCCCCTTTATCTGCTTGCCCTGGTTTGGCCTAAAACAGGCCAATTTTCCTTTCAGTGATTTTTACTTTCAGCTAAGTTTCTTCTAAGTAACTGCACTTTGTGAAACTAACTGCATGTTTTGCAGTCAGTGTCTGCTTCTAGGACTAATAATGCTCGAAGTTTGTAGCTATCACAGAGGCATCGGTAGGGATGTTATGCAGAAAGGCTCTTGCTGTACTTATTCCTAGAGAAACCAAGGTCACTGCTAAATTCCTCACTGCTTACGAGTGAAGAGCCGTAGAAAGGTCACACTTCCAGGGAGGAGCGGACAGGGCAGGTGACCAAAAATTGACCAATGAGGTATTCCATCCCATACACGTCATTCTCAGTATAAAGCGGGGGGATCACGAGGGTCTTGCTCCCCCTTCTGCTATGGCCGGTGTCCAAAGAGGACTCTGTCTGTTTTCCTGCTGCCCCCGATCCCGATCTGTGCATCCCTGAATCCAGCTCTCGACCATCTCTAGGCCCAGCCTGGGCCTTCCTGGAGCCTGCCCTGCAGTGCTGGTGGTAACGTGACCGACATCGGGGGAGCTCGATCTTGGTTTTGTATATATTTGTATATATTTAATTATTTCCATTATTATTATTATACTCTCATTATTATAGTTTATTAAAACTGTTTTAACTTTCCAATCCGTAAGTCTCTCTCCCTTTTCTCTTTTCCTTCCCCTTCTTTGGGGGGAGGAGGGTTAACAGAGAGTGTCTGCCACCAGTTTAATTAGCCAGCCCAGCCTTAAACCGTGACACTGCTGCAGTATATTTTCTGCACATCCTCTTCTCCTCTCTGTTGTATCTACTACCAAGAGATCTGCTTCTGAGTTTGGGTTTGATGAGCACAGCTGGGAAAAGTGTAGAAGGAGAAGAGAGGAAGGAGAGATGAGGGCTGGTGGGGACCCTGGGGGAAGGCCAGAAGAAGCAGGTGCCGTACAGCTCAACAGCAGGAAAAGCAAGAGGGTGACTCTGCGGCATGCCAGCCCTCCCCCCTTACCTTACATTGGGCAGAGATCCTTGATTGAGAGCAAGAGTACAGGCCAGGGACTTATGCACTTATCTGCAACATTTCTGGGGCTCTACCTCAAAATACAAAATCTCTCAGCTTAGAGGCTCTGGTGTGGCGATGCATGTGTGTTAGCAATTGCTTAAGGAGGAGAAGGAAACCACCCCAGTGCTTTATCAGCTCATCACTCCTTCCCACCTCTTCTGCTCTACGTACATGGGGACATGTAGAGAAGAGCTTTTCTATGACCAGAGTAGTACACATGGTAAGGGGGCACAGGAGGATATGAAAATTGATTATGTCCCTTTGTGCCTCAGCACAAAAGTTGAGGATAGGCAGTAACCTAGCCTACTGGTTAAGAAATTCTTTAACCAAGAAATCTGCAGGGCTATTTTCAAAGAAACACCTATCAATACCTGTAAATCAGAAGACTGTGTACAATATGTGTCATATCATGACTCCCAGTAGCTTATAACCAACTCTCTAATTGGAGTTCTACTTGAATACAGAAAAGTACAGGAAACATTCAAACTGTTCCATTCCTTCTCATTTTCATCCTGACGTTCATTTTCCTTCTATCCATACTATTTTCTTCCTTGTCTCCTCGTAGTGGCACTAAGAAGCCAAGCTTACTGACTCAGCAGGAAATACTGACTAAATTGTTTGTATGGAGCCCTTTTGCAGGCAGTCTAATCACTTAGGCTCTCCTAACTCTCCACTGTTGCTCCATTACAGTAGAATAGACAAGTGGAAAGTGAGTATTTGCAGTGCTTCACTCACTGACCTCTATGTAACACTTATCTAAAAATATTTCATTTATATGGAATATTCCACTTTATTCCAAACTACAGGTTATTTCACAAGAGAGGCTCATCATAATCCAAGTCCCAGACCTGACTATGTACTCTGTGTGCATATGTTGGAATCAGGTGGTTTCAGAAGAATCCAGAATAAATTTTTATTCCATTGATCTCATCTAGTAAAAGGATGAACAAAACCCACCGATTTTGAGATACTGTAAAGCAAATTCAGAAAAGGCTTTTATCTATTTATTTAAAAAACTTATTGCAAGAGAAAGACTTCAGATTTAACTTTAAACATACTGATAAATAACAGATTTAAAATCCACTTTTTCTATTATCTGAGTGCCCTAACATAGTCCTGAAAGTGTGTTGTTTACCCCCACTAGAAAAGACAAACAAATAAACAAGCAAAAAAAAGATAGTTAAGAAATGCTCCATACCTTTCAGGACTGGCCTCTCCACTATCTTAGTAGATAAAAGAAGGAAACTATGTTTCAAAAGCTGCAAGATGACCTAAGATCCTATGTTGCTCTAGTTGGACTCACGCCCTTAACTCACTTTTTAGTCATTTTTTGAGATCTTTCCATGAATAGTATTGATTGGAACCATTGCTTCCTGAAGTAAATGGATTGCACTTGGATGGGCATTGGATCGGTCCTGCCATGAACAGATGTGTTATGGCTAGAGGAGAATTAATATAGACAGCAAAAGATTGTAGTGAATCATAATTTCTCACTATATTCAGTTCAAGCTGTGTTCTGACGGCTGTACACCGCTTTCCAACACCGCGCTGCCCTGCCAGCACCACTGCAGAGCCTACCACAGGGACACAGTTTTAGGAATGCTAACTCAGCCATTTCAAACTTCATCACTTTGATACACTCATCTGCCTAAATACAGCCATCCTGCTTTGATCAGGCTGCCAAAATAAATGTGTCATGACGCTTTTTCTTTATCTCAGTTCAGCTTCTGGACAGCAGATTTTAAGAGCATCTGCAGCTACAAAAAGACCTTAACCTTAATGCAAGGACATTTTCCAACCAAATAAGTAGAAAACTCATAAAGATGCCGTCTGGGTGTTAAAAAAGAATTAATTATTCAGATTTTAAAACTAGCTGCATCCACTCTTCAGAGAACTTTTATAGACCTACTAAGAAAGAGATCTCACCATGTATATTCTTTCTAGGTATTATATCTACAGTCATGTGGGTTTAAAAAAAATCACTTATCCTCTCTATTCTGTTTTCTTCTCAGTCCCTACTCTCTTGATAATATTTGTAGCTGTCTTGGTTTGGATCGATATTCAGCATGCTGGCAAGCACAGAGGCACAGAGACAAGCTAGCCTGACACACTTGTGTGTATACATGTGAATAAGCTTATAAGTAACTTATATTGAATTTATATGTAAATTAATTAGTTTATAAAGCACTTAAACAATAAAAGTATATTCTAACACATTTGTATGTTAAAAGCACATTCCTGCCAGTAACAACAGGGCTTTAAAACTCTAGGTTGTGCTCCTGGAAGAAAGAGCAAACAGCTCCTAATCTCAGTGGTGGTTTTTGTCTTTTTCTGGAAAGATAAAGCCTCTGCCTTCTGGAGTTTAAGGGCAGATAAATAATCTTGCTCTTCCTCACATCTTGTAAGTATTAGTTTTTCAAGGAACATTTTTAGCCAAGAAAATAGTTAGCTTCATGTAGGTTAAGATCAAGAAAGCTTTTTTTTTTTGTTTGTTCTTACATTACAGAATCAGAGACTGGTTGAGGTTGGTAGGGACCTCTGGAGGTCATCTTGTCTGCTCAAGCAGGGCCACCTATAGCTGGTTGCCCAGGACCATGTCCAGGTGGTTCCTGAATATCTCCAAGGATGGAGACTCCACAGCCTCTCTGGGCAACCTGTGCCAGTGCTTGGTCATCCTCACAGTGAAAAAGTGTTTCCTGAAGTTCAGATGGTACCTCCTCTGTTTCAGTTTGGGCCCATCGCCTCTTGTCCTGTCACTGGGCACCACTGAAAAGAGCCTGGCTCCATCCTCTTTGGACCCTCCCTTTAGGTATTTATATACATCGATAAGATCCCCACCTTTTATTACAAACTTTAGTGAACTTTTAGCTCAAGATTGTCTATTCTTAATAACCTAAAAAATGTCTCACTATGCTGATGTGCTGAAGTGAAGCCTAGATTATGACTGCCCAGCTGTTAGCAATGTGTTACAAGTAACCTCGTTTGTCAAGAAAAATGCACACCTCCTTTACCTAAACACGCATTTCTTCTGAAAGTTCTTCACTTCATTATAAAGCCTTCCCTTTGGGATGATTATGCTGTTTACCTGGCTTGTATACCCTTACAACATCTTGAATTTTGAAGAGTTTCCATCAGGGGCTGTCTGGAATCAAAACATTGTGATTATGGAGAATTTTCTCCGCCAAATCATCAATACATTCTTGCAAAGCCCCCCAAATGTGGGAGGAAAAAAAAAAAGTCAAATGTTGACTGTGAGGTCTATATCAGCTCTATATATATTTTTATTTTTTTTATTAGAGAGGGTTTATTTAATTTCTTCTTGCATACTGTCTGATTGTTTTGATTATATTATGGATATAATTTTATTAAGTATTTCTTAATAAACCCAGAAGAGGTAGTTATATTTATGCATATAAATTTTGCATAAAAATCCATTTATCTCATGGGTGATATTGTATGCTTAAGAACTGAAAATCACGTTGACAACAATTTTCGTGCATATTGTGCAACAATATCCACACTATTCCCACAAATTCCTACAGCATCTTTTCTAAATAAGCTTTCTTTCTATTCTATCCATTTGATAATGGTCTGGAAGGTATAATTAAACAGCTACAATTTTGGAGGAAAAAATAACCCCTAAGCCGTTTTCAGCCTCCTGTGATGTACTTACTGTTCATTAAAAATGGTCTCTAGACCCTATATAATACCTGAACGTTGCACAGCAGTTTTTTTGCAGAGAAACAGGCATCTTCCTCCCCCACCAGGTTTTTATGCTAAATTTGCTATTTGAGATTTTGTGAGAAATCCAGAACACTAACTTTGTAATCACTTGATCAGTGAGTTCATGCTTCCTTTCTCTTGCGCTTTCTGTCAAAGATTACCATTTCCATTGATGTGAAGACTGCAATATTATCCATTTGTTTTTATGCAAAAAAAAAAAAGAAAAAGAATCTACATATAAAATTATGAAAGGCCTCATAACACATCAGAGTACAAGTAAACAATCTCACTGAAAATGAAGCAAATGATACTTTGCTATCCAAAAGTTTAAATCTACTGAAAAGCAATTTGGTTTCCCTTGGACAACACTTATTCCTAACAGAAAGAGCAAAATCTTATATTTGGCTTTGCACTAATCCAGAAACAAGACAGAGAAATTTATTCTGGTAAAGATTAGACAGAAATAAATAAAGAAAATAGTTTTTCAGTGGTTTTTGAGTGGGTAAGTTTTAAGTGTTTGAGTAGGCTGGTTATTCCATTCCAAGTGTAGCCAAACTGCAATGCTGCTTTTCCTGTTGGGTATTCAGAAATTAACCATGAAATTGGGGGGGGATGGGGGGAGGGAACGGGAGAATTAAGCAACTGGAGTTTATTACCTCACAAGAACCATCTGATGGGAATAAAAGGAAGAGTCTAAGAAGAGACAGAGAATCCAGTCAAAAAGCTAGTGCAGATTTGGAAGAGATTATTTCATAATATTCATAATCTGAAAAAATAATATTAGAGTTCTGCCTGTATTTAGGAGTGAGAAATAATTTAGGATTTTCTGCAATAAAGAAAGCAGCAGTGAGTTTTAGTAGAAATTTTTCACTGCCTTTTAGGAAATATCAGACAGAAACCCTATAAATAATATATTGTCCAGTAAATTGTAAATTGTACCACAGAAAAATGTCTCCTTTCTTATACAAGGGTCACTGAAAATCAATACAGTTCCTTCTAAAAAGCTCTCTACAATGTTTTAACACTTGTAGGTGATGGTTCAACTTGTTACGGTTTATGGATAAGTAACAAACAAGAATCACACACACACAAAGCACTGAAATAAATGTCTGACAGTAATTCCAGAAGGATCTGCTAAAAATAACTCTGGATCTTCTGATAGATGTCGATTGTTATTTTCTTACTCAGTGTTGTCGTATGAAGCTGTGATTCTGGGACAAGAGTTGCAATTCTAAACAGTGCTAAAAGGAGAGATCTGTTTTGATGGGAAGTCCTAATTTGACAGATTCTTTGTTTTTTTAGACTCCCATGTGTTGTGTTCAACACTGTCTCCCACAATATTCCTGTATCCAAGCAGGGACATTATGCTCTGGATAGGTGAACCACCAGATGAGTCAAAACTTGATGATTCATCATCTCAGAAGGTAATGGCTAATGGGCTGCAGCCTACCTGGAGGACAGTAACAAGAAGAGGAACTGTCAGGTCTGTCATGGGACCTGGTCTGCTTAAGATCTTTATCAGTGACCTGGAGGAGGTGAGGGAGGGCATGCTCCTCATATTTGTAGGCAAAACCAAACTGGGGGAACCAGTCAACATGCCCAACAGCAGAGCTGCCACCTGGAGGGAGCCAGACTGGCTGGAGGAACAGGCCAACAGGAACCTAATGAAATTTAACAAGCACAAATGCAAAGTTCTGCTGTGGGAAGGAAGGAAGAACCCCCTGCATCCATACAGGCTGGGGACTACCAGGCTGGGGACTACCAGGCTGGGGAGCAGCCCTGGGGCTCTGGGCCAGCAGCAAGCCGAGCATGAGCCAGCAGCCTGCCCTGGCAGCAGAGATGGCCAGCAGCATCCTGGGCTGTATGAGTGCACAGGTGGTAGATCAAGGAAAGGGATTATCCCCCTCTAGTCAGCCCTCATCTGGAGTAGTGCATCCAGTTTTGGGCCTCCCAGTAAAAGACAGACATTGATAAACTGTGACGAGTTCAACAGAGGGTCACCAGGATGGTCAGGGCTGGAGCACTTTCCTGGGAGGCTGAGGGACCGAGGCTTGTTCAGCCTGGGAAAGAGGCAGTTCCAGGAGGACTGAACAGCCACCTGCCCATACCAACAGGGAGGCCACTGAGGAGATGGAGACACACTCTTCACAGAGGTCCATGGCAGGGTGAGAGACAATAGGCATAAGTCAAAACAAAAGAGGTTCAGACTGAATATAAGGAGAAATTTTTTCCTTATGAGGACAAGCAAGCAGTGGAGCAGGTTGCCCAGAGAGGCTGTGCCATCTCCGTCTTCAGAAGTTTTGAAGCCCTTACTGGATCAAGCCCTGAGCAGCCTGGTCTGACCTCATCGCTGACCCTGCTTGTGCAGGAGGTTGAACTAGAGACCTCCAATGGTTGCTTCCAACCTGAATTATCCTGTAAATCCGTGATACTACATAGTAATTATTATGAAAACTGACCAACAATGCTAATATCTGAATTATAAGAAATTACCTTTCAATGTTTTTCAGCATTTAATGAGACTGTGTGTGTTACTAAGTTACTACTTGAAATAAAACAAACGGCCTGGCTAAAACAAAAGACTAACTTGTATAACACACCCTGATGAGGACGGGGAATGATGTCTTCTTACTTTTCTCATCCTGTGATTATTCATACTCTTTTGACCTACTGGCAGAAATTTGCACTTCTGAACATCTTCACAAATTGCTTTGCATACTTAATTCAGTGAACTGACAGCAGTGTCTGAGGATAACTTGCTCTGTCTTTACTCTTGCTAGGAAGCCCTCAGCAGAAAGCCTCTCATCAACTCCAGGGGTTCCTGTCTGTGACACTCCAAATGGAAAAGAGAAAGTATAATACGCTGCAAACGCCTTTTGTTTTGATTCTACTTGTCTCATGATTAATTAGGAACACATGAACTCAAGATTAAAATGCTCATCATAGGGAATCAAATCTAGCATGCACAGCCTATCATAGCCTATCACAAGTTTAAATCTTTGGAAAGCAGATTTCAAACTCCTGTCTGAAAACTGGTCTAGAATCTGCTGCTGTAAAACAACCTGAATTTCTATCCTAAATGTCTATCCTAAATTAACTAGGGCCCATTTTATGCTTGCTTATTCTTTTGTCAAGTAGCAACGTATGAGTAAAAGCTTAGAATCACCCATTATAGGAGCACACATTTGGGGCACTCTTTGAAGACAGGTTATTTACCAATAACTGGATTTCTTCAAAGTTATATAGCCAACATGCTCCGTAGCTATTTTTTTTTTCTATGTGTTCTCTAAGAACATAAGGCTGGCAAAAAATGCCAATCACATCCCCCTTTCATTAAGGCCTCTGTCAAAATAAGCTTTCTATTCCCTGATTATTTTAATAGCCCTTTCCTTCACCTTCTCTAGCTCAAATTCATCTTCCTGAGATATGATTGCTTAGAGCAACCCCTAGTATCTCAGCAATTTAGAGGCATATACATCTACTAGTGTCATTATTAGACAAATTCTTCACACAAGGTTTTGCTATCTTTTTTTTTGGGGGGGGTGGTGGCGAAAGGGGGGGTGTCATTTTAAATTGGTCTGATGGCTACCAGAAAACTCACTAACTGGTTGAGAAACATGGGACATCATTGCCATTGCTTCCCATTTTAAGCAAAGCTCTGCCTTGAAGTATAACACAATAACTGGAGGAGAAGATTTTCTATAAACTTTTTCATAAAAACTGGCAGTGCAAGATTTATGTAAGTGGGAGTATCCGCACTCCAATATTGCTACTATATGTTTTAATTAAATTATTATTTCCCGAACATTGCTACTGTTGACAGGCAATTCCATCGATTGGTGTTATATTTACATCTATATTTTACACACATTAAAAAAAAATCCTCAGTATTTGTGTTGGAAGCATGCTTGCAAAGAGAAGCACAAAACTGAAAGGACCTTTCTGGCAGTGTAGACTGACATGGGGAACAGAGAGATTGCTGATAGACAAGAGCAGGGGATTTTTTTTCTTTCTTTCTTTTTTTTTTTTGAATAAGCATAACAGTATCCATCTGTTCCTGGATTTAGAGTGCAGATGTACTCTAAGTAGTAACTTCGTAAAATTGGTATCATGGGGGCTCTGTGTTCATTCTCCCAGTGACTCAAGAGCACACTTGCTCAGTTGGCAGTTGTAAAAAAGAGAGACCATGAAAAAGGTCTTAACTGCTAGCTTTGCACGTATCCTGAGATATAGAAGTTAAGCAGAAGTCTACTGTGTATTACTGCTAGCAATAAGGATTCTGTAACTGCAATTAAATTAATGTTGCTGCTACCTAATCTAGTGATTCATTCAGCTCTGTCAGATGTCTGCGAGTTCTGCAGTGCAAACAAGTGTTTGGTTTTCTCAAGTTGTTGGACATGATGTACTCAGTGCAACATAAGACATGCCAACAGCTTACTTGGAATACTTGTATGGAAACAAGGTCTTTGTTTTGGTCAGACATCATGACCTACCTGTTTCACATTTGAAATTCCAGCCTCCTCCCAACCTAAAATATCCCAACGCTACAACGTACATCTTCATTCACCACTTTTTGCATCCCATTAGCCAAACTCTGCTTTTGTTTCATGTGTTTTTTCCCAATATTGCTCATTCTTTCCAACTAATCCTTAAACTAAAGACGATAATTTAGAAGGAATGTCAAATCAAATGGCAATTATTCCTTTACAACAGTCTTATTTGTCATCCTGTTGCATATCATAGCTTTTCCTCCTCTCACCTTTTCCTCTCAGCCACAAAATCTGTATGTGCATTTACTACCTGTAGTAATCCGTTAGAAAAGAAATGGCTGAAAAATACTGTATTTCTCACAGGATAAGTATTATTTGTAGATTTCCAACTTTGATGTCAAAGAAGTCTTAGAAGTGTTTTCTTGAATTTTTTTTTTCAGAACTACCACTTTTCAAAACAAGCACTCTGTAATACATAGGATAACCTACGTAAAATTACTGGAATAGAAGAAGAAATCTCAGGAATGGCCATGCAATGAAGAGAGATTTCACCTTCATTTCTTGAAATGCTCACCAAAGGCAATCTGTCTTATTTGACATGGGACAAGCAGTGATCCACTACGAACAGTTCTCCCGATCACATAACAACATAGTAATAAAAAAGAAAGGTAATGTGGAAAAAAGGGATGGGATCCCTTGTCATACAAAAGAACACCACCACAATGATTTCATGATTAAAATCAGGGGAGAAAAACTGAAGGCTAACTTTGGGTCATAAGTGGGAACCACAGGATTTCTTTGCATACTGGAAGAGTCTTTTGAGAAAGCTATGAATAAAAAAGTTTGTTTGGAAAGATTCCTTCAAAAAGTTATGAATCTGCTTAATGAGCAGTGGTGATCCTTGTCTGCAAATGTTTGACTATATAGTGTTAATTTAACAAGCCATCATTCTGGTCTCCGTAACACAGCGATACTCTGTGATCTGTCAAATGATCCCCGGTATTTATGTCACAGTTGATTTAACAGGAAATGTGCTACTTCCTAGACTATAATGCATGCGCACACTTCAATAGCACAGCACAATGCAATCTCAGAGATTACTCTGCAGCCACTGATTATGTGGAAAATAACTGAGGGTCATACTTGACGCTTACTGCCCTTGCACTATTTTGGGGAGGAAAAGAGAAACCCGTGAGCTAAGAGTGAAAGGTTACTTTACTAATGAGGCTGGCAAACCACGTGTGGAATCTGATGTGGAAATATTAATTACTTTCCTCTTTTCTTGAAAATCTGCTCTAACAGGTAAGTATTAAACAGAAAAGTATGTTTAGTAGTTTTAATCAAGAGATTTTTATCCTATACTCTTCTTCAGGTTTCCTCACTCCCCGCTCCCTGCTGCAGGGTTGTGGCTCTCAAAGATCCTCAGGCACTAGGGGACAACATTCATCACATCATCTGCTCCATTTGACCACCAACCACAAGCTCTTCCCTTGGAAATCCTGATGTTGTTTAAGGCCCTTCCTTCTATGAGTTTTTTTCCAAGTTCTCCAACTCCTGGGTTCCTCCAGTATCTTATTTGGATTATTTTTTATATTTCTCCTCTGATATACAGTGGGAACTCTCCTAGATATTTTTCCTTGCTTCCCTTCCTTTTCTGTTTGTCCCTGTACTTACTTACAGGACTTTAATGAAAAAAAAAATGGAATAATGTTGGGTAATTTAAGGGTTTCTTTCCACTCTAAAATAACTGTCTAAAACAATAGTCTTCGGCTGACATCTCCACAGCCTAAATTTGATAAAGGACTGAATTCCTACTTGCATCTTCCATTCCCCTGCCTTCCTTTGTTAATCAGAAAAGATTTCATTGTATTCTCTGGTGCACACTCCTATCACCTGGTTCTCCTTTCAGAACCCAGATCCAAACTGATGAAGAGGTGGGATTACTTGCAATCATTTTTAGGTATCTACATCACTGCTAGTTACCTAAGTTCCCCTAAAGTCTGGAGAAAGAGAAACAGGCATTGTTACAGAGAATTTCAGAAAACTACTTTGGATGCATTCTTTAGGGCAAATTAAATACAACACAAAGTATCTAAATCATATGCTTTTATCCTGTCGAATGTCACTGTGATTTGGCCTGTTCTTTATGCATATTGTTAAAATAGTAATTTAGATTTTTACTATTACACATCTTAACTATGCAATTATTTTCCAATCTGGCCTTGACAGAATAGAATTGGTCTTTTGTGAAGACGTAGACAAGGTAATCTTTCTGGCTCATTTCTTTACACTGATAGAGTTACAGTTAAAAGTTTTTTGTTTTTTTGACCCTAAATCCTTCGCTAAATCAATCCAGATATGTCTAGCATCTTTCATATGCTATGTATGTGGTCACATCAGCTTTTAGATGTTTTTTATTCTTAGCATTTCTCTCACACCAAACATGCAAGATAAAACCTTCCTATAAACTCCTTCAGTCTAACATCAGTGTCACGCATATGGAACAGTCCTCAGTGACTGAACTTCCTTTATTGATTTGTTATTTCATTCAGTCCCTATTTATTTACATTACAAATACTTTCCAAAAGTGATCGTCTTTAATATAGATGTATATACAGCCTCTCCATTTGGGTCTACAGTTAATAAATAATAATAATTATTTTGATTATAAAAACTTGATGATCTATAAAAAGTGCAACAATCTATTGGATACCACATTACTATATTGGTTAGGGAGATAAAAAAAATCTAGAGTTTGGTCCTGTAACATACGAAGAATCATGAAAAGTCAAATACAAGTTCATCATTTGCCCATAATAAGAGTCTTAAAATTTATCAACAACTTCAGTCTTGATCTGAAGTAGCTTGGGTTAGCAACTCCTCTCTCTCCCCGCTGAAACCGATGTGTTTCCTGTTTGGTACAAGGTTACTTCTCAAGGCAAGTGCTCACATCGACAGTGGAGACAACAGAACCTAATGGGATAGCCAAAAAATCTCCTGATTTAAAGCAGGCGTTAGGAGAACACACTGAAACACTGTCTAGGAGTCATGCACCTCCACTGAAGAACAGTATGAAACAGCTGCATATATTCATCTTGAAAAACGTATATGGAAAGAAAAATATGTAGGAAAAAATTATAATCTTTAATCCAGAAACTTCCCACACTAGCAAATGCTTTGCTTATTTACCTCACAGCTAAGCTTATATCGAACTGGAAGGAAGATGTGCCCTACAAATGTATCACTGCTCTTAGTATGAGTAAAAATTTCTGATCCTACTGTATGATGGCAATTAGCTGCTTTGTTTTTTGTCCATTCAGACACCACCTGAAGATGAATACAGGATTAAAAAATAAAATGCTGCTTTTACTTCCCACAGGTCCAGACATCCTGAACTTTATCTAAGTGATTTTAGGAATGAGTTAGAGAATTTTCAGTACAAACAAGCTCCTGGAATGGTTTTCCTTTTGAGGAATTGAATTCTATAGGTAAGACAGAACAAAAAATGATCTAAGAATACTTCTGTAAAATCCAGGAACTCCATATTAGGCCCACATAAGCGGGCCCATAAATTAGAAAAAAAAAGTAACTTTACCTATAAAATTGTATTAGAGTTAATGTTATTTTAGATATTTTAAAAAATCCTTACTGATTACTGTAGAAACCTGTTGGACTAATTTTAATAAATACCTCAGGGCTTTTCCATATAAACCAAGGTACACACACATAGTGCTGCTGGTTACTATTACATAGTGGAGAAAAAATACTGGATCATTAAATCCTTAAACATGAAAAACTTGGTCTTTCCTTCATTCTGTGCTGATTCAAATAGAGGCACAAAAACTCCAATTAAACAAAACCAGCCATCCTCTCACTTTTCATTTTTGTTCAGCTTGTGTTTGCTTCTAACGTGATCCTGACTTTTGTGCTTGCTTGGAAAATGCCTATTAAAATACGGCCTAGAGTTAAGATCCGGAGCCTCTGGGGAACTACTAGACCAGGGCCTGATTTTGTCAGTCCTCTCAAATGACCCCATTAGTCTCCGAGAGGCAGGTTAAACAGCTGCAATACCCCTCAGAGGCCTGTCCCTGGATGCAGCGGGCAGATGCACGTGCACACCGTGGTACGGGCGAAGGATCCTTGTGGGTGGACAGACACAGAAGGGTCTGTACTCTGCTCCAGAAGTCGTCCCACGTCCCCATGCTCAGAGGGGAGCTACTGTCTTAAACACTGGCTTATGTGCCTTAAATACTTCCCTGAAAGAGGGGGACAAAGTCTCGGCTGCGGAGAAGCACCGCCTGCAGCCCTTGCACCCTTTGCCTGCCATCACCCACCCGGTGCCCTTGCCCCTGGGGGTCCCACGACAAGCCTCCAGCCCCTCTCCAAAACACGCCAGTGGGGAAAGGCGATGGTGTCTCTCCCTAAATTCTTATCCCCGCTACTCCTGAGGCGAAAGGGGCTTGTGGAGGGCACATGCAGGGCCTCCCCCCACGCTCTCCGTGGGCAGATGTGAGGCTGCCGGGTGCAGGAATCTGTCTGTCAGGCACCAGCTTCAGGCCAGGGAGGGGCGAGGGGGCTGGAGGGGAACAGATTGCTCCTCTCTAGGTAAAACTAAGCAACTTTATTAATCATAGAGTCTGACTCATGGTCCCAAGTAAATTAATGTCTGTTTAAACATAAGATCCAGGGATCACCATTCCCGGCTCCATTTTCTGAAAGCAAAAATCTGTCTTACAGTAAGTTTAAAAAAGCATTCTTTAAGCTATATTCATTTCCATTTTGTCAATATGATGACCGCGTATGCATCAGGGAGCATGGATGTGCCAAACTCTGAGAGTGGTGCGGGGAAATTTAGAAAAGAATTAATAGGAATATTCAGAAGGTAGAAAAGTCTAAAGAATCCACATGCAGCAGGGTTCATGCTATGTTTTTCAAAGAAGGCATCTATCTTCTTGACTGAGGGGAGATTTGTATTGCTTTGCTTTTTTTACCTTTTTAGAAAAATAGTATTTTAAACTGGGATAAAATTATGTCTCAAGGTTTTAAACCACATGCAGGGATGATTGTGAGGGGTAGGCGATAAAAGCTGTAATCGTTGTAAGTGGTGTATAACAGACCTGAAGTTTTACGAATGGAAAAGAAATTACTCCCTCTCTCTTATACCTGCTTATCCTCTTCTTGTATACTGTAAGACTGTCTTAGTTATGAATATCTGATTCACACATTTTTGTTAATAACTTGACTATATGCAATTTTACACAGTGTGAGCAGTAGTACCACTAGTAACTCACCAATAAAGTATTTAAAGAACACCTTCAAGTTAAATGTCCATCTCATTCTCCCTCCTTCCCTTTTCAAAAGTTGCTACCACCAGAATAATTAATACTTACGTTCACAATCTAAAAGTTACCTAGATCTAGAGTCTGCCACTGTACTGGACTATCAGTAGTTCACGAAAACCCTAGACTCAGTGGCTCTATAGCTGAGCCCGGGCTGTGGTCAGCAGTGTGACTCCTGGAGCTGGGTATCATTTCAGTGTGCAGAGGAGCTACAGAATTGGGTCCCTCAGAGGTCACTGCTGCAACGCACCACATAGTGCTGCTTAGCTATGGCTTTTCTTATTTGGCCTAGAGACACGTTTGTCTAGTTTATGCAAAGCAGAAGTCAACCAAACAGATTCTTCTCCAGTCACATTTTAGTTTCACTTGGATTTTTGTTCCCTGCTGCAATATATTTTACTTTTGTTTATAACAGAAACAAAGAAAAAAAAACCCAAATAAACATATGGAAAAATCCTGCCTTTGGTCTTTGGAAAAATTTCCCTGAGACTATATATTGCCTCATGCACTAATATACATAGTTCAAAGGAAAATAATGGATGCATTGTTTCAACAATAGAAAACTAAACATTTAAATAACTGAAATGTGCTGACACACACAAAAAGACAGTCATCTTGGTTAGTTAAAAGGCACAATAATATTTCCCAACAGTACTAACAATGTTGAACTTCTGGAGTGATGGTGACAGAGAGCCAGCGAGCAAAGATGATTAAAAAACCATGTACAGGTGGTAATGGCAGAGGTAAGTGGAAAGTGTCACAAGTAGGCAGTCAGGAATATTTTGGAAAGATGCACTCTACCTGTGTAGCCCAGCGAATTGTCGCCATTATCAGAGGTGGGGAGTGGTGTCCCGCTGTCGTTCCCCCTCTCTAGGTCGTCGGAGTCTGTCGGAAACAACACCAGAGCTGCTGATGGGGTCACAGGAGTAACAGTAGTTGCCATTTCGATCACAACACGTCCAGACACAATTAACTCCACACATGACAGCAAAAGCCACAGTGCCAAAGCACGGCATGCTTCGTCCTTCCCCCGCCTGCATGGCGGTGTCCAGAGAAAGGCGGCCAGGAGCATTGCCTGGGGTCCCCAAAACACTGCCCACTGTCCCTCTGCCCACTCCAAGTCTCGCTCCGCAGCCCGCCAGGCGCGGTGGCCACCCTGCCAACCAGCCAGCGCAGGCTGTGGTGAGCATATGGGGACGGGAAGGCAGGAGAGCTGAATGCTAGCATTGCTAATTTTCCACCTTATTGTTAATCAAAGCTATTGACTGTGATCACTCCCCATCATCGCTTCATCTCCTGGCAATTACAGACTCAGGGGACTTCACCTCTTTGTGAGGAGGAGGCGGGGGGACGACTGTGTCTTGACAAGCACAGAGGCAGGGGGGCTGTTCTACCTCTTCTGGAAGATGGGGCAGTGAAAAGGGGTAAAGCTCCTCTATGAAAAGGCAACAGTTCAGCAGCATAAGATGCATTTTCTGAGTTGAAAGATGCTTGCAAGGACACACTCAATTTTAATGTCACATTAAAAAAAAAAAAAAAGAAAAAAGGAAGGCAGCTGGTCAGCTAAACACATAAATGAACACGTGTTTTAAGACCCTAAGATAAATTGCTGATCAAAACACCACAAACCACTGCAAAGATAACTCATAATAATGAACTAAATAATTCAAAGCAAAAAAATAAAATAAAAATGCCAGTGGCTCTGAAAACAAAACAGCAGAACCCAAAGGAGTTTGTTATCAATATCACTAGATCTTTTTACTCTTGTCTATACAACTTAATGTTAAACTGTTTATTACACTTAAATTCTATTTTTAATTTACTTTTGATAGTGCACTGTTCAACAGATAACACTTAAAAAAAGAAACATTCATATTTTGTTTAAAATAAAACTGCAAGAAGCAAATCTCTTTGCAAGAATATCACTACCACAACAATAGGCTCCTTATTTCTTTTTCCTGTTGACAAGTGTCAGATTATTTATTAGTTATTGTAAAGACCCTGAATAGGAAAGATATGTTTTGCTCTCTCACACACACACACATTCTGGACTGCTATAATGACTGAAAGTAACTGTTCCTTTTCAATAAAATGCACATGCTGCTAAAAATCATTCTGAAGTTCCACAAAACACCTAAAGCAACTGTGTATGAAATTAATAGAAAAAACATAACTTTTTTTTTTTTCTTTCTGGAGGCTTAATTTTACTAGCTCGGTCAATCTAATTTTTAAAATGTGATGCCAAACATTAATATTCTCCATTTGTCTTTTAAACAATCTTATAGAGACAGCATCCTTACAAATCGATATCTTTTTAATGAATTGCAAAAGAAAAACAAAAATAAAACCAAAATCCTCAAGACCAGTCAAGTTAAGGGGACTTATTGGAACAAATGTTCTTTAAAAAACAGTCAATTAAAGAATTGAGCACATGCCTTTTAAAATACTGTTGAGCAAATTAAGAAAATAAAAGACCAAAGAACAAAAATCAACCAAACACCAAGATGGTGTTTCATCTTGGCAGATGAAAGAAGTGAAATATGTTCGTTTATTGGTCCATTCATCTTTTCTGGCTCGCTAATGGCCGATGTCACGTACATCTTTAAAATCTGCTCTGAAAATGGCCGTAGAGTGACTGGATCAACATTCTGCTTCTCCAGATTGCTCACTTATTTGCATTCAAGGGTTGATTGGGTCAGAGTTTTAAATTACAGCAGTAAAGGACAGAAGGATGGGACTTTTTATTAAATTAAGAGGCAGAGGCTGTGCCTACTTTTTTTAGGGCAAGTGTTTATAACCGACTACAGAAAGCTCAGACTGAGATTTCAAGCAACGAACCTGCTGATCATCATTTTGAAAGATTAATTGCCTTCTAGGAGATTGAACAACACACTACTCAAAATGATGAAAAAGGAGGAAGATGCCCTGAAAGCTACTGGAGTGTTCTATGTGTCAGTGTAACGTCTGGCGTCATGTGCAAAATATAATTGCATAATGAATTGATCTTTTTTTACCCAAGATACTCCCTCGAACATAGCATGCCCAACAAGGGGCCAACCCTCCTCATAACACCTCACGAAACAACTGATGCTTGTGTCCTTTAGCAAGACTCACTGAGATGTTTAAATAGGAGCAGTCTCCGTTTCAGAAATTCTGTGCATTTAATGCAGACAACACGATATCAGAGCAGCAGCTTTAAAACCTAGGCTACAACTACTTGCAGCCATTTAGGCACGACAATCTTGGCTTCAATCCCTCCACTGACAGAAATGAGGGGATTAGTTTTTAACACTACTGATACTTACATGATATCTGTTAGTGACAATGCACTTATTATTTACAATCCAAAAGCACACAGACATCATTCACTCTCCCTTTCTTTGAGAAATGCTACTTTTTGACCTGGTCATAAAGAACATGATACTCAGCTAATGTTAAATTATGGTCTCTGGCTGGAAATGACTTTCACTAATGACTATCGCTGCAATTCAGGTTTTGCTGTGGGTGAATTCCACCCATTCCACTGAACGATAACTCTGCACCCAAGTCCTACATTTCTGGCTGTGGCCCCCTGCACTGTACTGAATTTAATTTTGGCTCTGTCACAAGATCCAGCTTTGCCTTTGCTTGGGAGTCCCTGTTAAAATATAACAGAAATAAGTACTATTGACTTAAACAGCACATTTCACCATTTGACTGCTGCAAAGGCACTCTGTTGAATGGGTGGCAAAGGGCCTGAATGTTAAGATGTGATGTATTTCTTATGACTACTTTGCTGTAGGATCAGGCAATTTTCCACTTGGCTTTGCTAAATATAATGAACCATTTTACATCGTTACACTTTTTGAGCTAGTTGCCATGCCAAAAAAAGTGAAGGGAATGAATTATATAACCTGGAACAATTCACTTGATGTATGAAAAATTTACAGCTCCATCTAAGTCAAAGCAGAGGCTGAACTCAGTACCTCATCCCTCAGAGAAACGCCATAATCGCTCTATAACAGGTTTCACAGAACTGAGAGAGAGAGGTGTCCCTCAAAACAACTCTCCAGTAAGGCTGAACGTCTTGTTTGAATTTAAACCAAGGTCTCTGATATCCTGGCTGCTCAGAAAAGCCTATTTTCAGTGAAATAAAACTTACACTTTAAAAAATGCCTCAGCAGTAACTGGTTGAATCATTAAGTAAAAACAAAAAAACAACAAAACAAAACCCAACATTGAATCCAACAGAAAATTACTTTTACCTGACAGTATGCAAAAATTCAGGAAGAAGGTAAAAGGAGTCTCCCCACCTTTTTTTTTTTTTTACAGTCCCAAATGGGTTAATTTTGGAACAGGAAGATAAAAAGTGAAGCCTTGACCACCATGAGAAAAAAAGGAGCAAGCCACCCCTTATCAGTTGCTACAACACTTTTCTTTCACAGGAACATTTGAGAGAGGTCTCATTTGAGAGGGGGAGCCCCCTCATCGTGATGAAAAATACCCGACTCCCTCGTTCCACAGCCGTTTCCAGAGCCACTATTCATTAAGTTGGGCAAGTATCTTAAGGTATTAAAAAAAAAATCCAACAAACATCTATTTTGACTTGATGGGAGAGTACTAAGTTTAGCAGCACTGAGTGGTCTAGCTTTTTGGTGGAACAGTTTCACGTTTAGTCAGTGCAGCTCAAGCACAGATGACACCTTCAAAGCAGCAAGAGGATTTGGCTTAATCATACAAGTTCAGAACAAGTTTAGGTGGTCCAACGGCAGATAGTACCACAGATTTATGTGAATGTGGGGAACCTTTTCAAATGAAATTTCCACTGAAATCTGTAAGTTACTCCATTTTATTGGACTGCAGCAGGATCCACTAAACATCATTCTTGCTTTAATTTACATATTTAAGTCTTCAAACTGATCAGAAAATCCAAATACTAAATATTTACTATTTTTATTCATTCTCAGCTCCTACAACACCCCAACCAGACACATATATTTATTTTTGCAGCTACTTACTTCAAGAGCTTTGTGCAATCTTAACCTCAAAAATTATATTAAACATGCTTTTAATGATGGCTCTCTGCTATTCATATAAAAATCACCAGTGATTTTTTTCCACAGGCAACAGAAAGTGAAGCCATCAGCTATTGCTTCTTTTGAACCAGGGAGATAGGTCTGTATGACACATTTTATTGACGATGCATCCTTAGAAGTCCCGAAATGATTCAGTATTGATGTCCTGGCCCATCCTCCTGGAGGACATGGACAAAAATTGAAAAGACCTAAACAGACACAACTTCTTACTACTGTAGGAATCTCATGTATCTGAGTTTCTACACAGGTCACTGTTTATCTGAAATTAAAGCCATCTACTGAAAAATGTCTGACTACAAAAATAGTAACTGCTACCATATTGTCCTGGTTTGGCCCAAACCAGGCCAATTAGTCTTAGAGAAACCAAGGTCACTGCTAAATTCCTCACTGCTTATGAGTGAAGAGCTGAAGGGGGGTCGCAGCTGCAGGGAGGAGCAGACAGGGCAGGTGACCCAACATTGACCAACGAGGTATTCCATCCCATACACGTCATTCTCACTTTCCTATTTATCACTAACCCACTGCCTCCTGGAGGTGGGGCCCAGGAGGGAGGGGCCCTCCTGTCTCCCACTGATTGGTACCAGCTTTGCCAAATCTCCAGTTAAAAGCCTGCAGGTGTGATGGCAGGGAGCTACTGCATTTTCCCCTCTGCCCGTGCTGGGGGAAGCTACTGCATTTTCCCCTCTGTCTGTGCTGGGGGGAGCAACTCTGCCTGAGGAGGATTTCCAAGCTCTGGATCTTGGTTTTGTATATATTTGTATATATTTGATTATTTCTATTATTCTTATTATACTCTTTTTCATTATTATAGTTTATTAAAACTGTTTTAACTTTCCAACCCATAAGTCTCTCTCCCTTTTCCCTTTCCCTTAGCAGCGGGAGAGGGTTAACAGAGAGCATCTGCCACCTGGTTAATAGCCGGCCCAGCTTTAAACCGTGACACATATTTAATTCCAAAATATAGAACTCCATTATTTGTTATTACTTCTATCTAAATTTCATTATTATCATCAGCTTGGGGGTACAAAATTGGGAGGAAACAGCATGAACAGCATTTTGCAAATGAACATTAATAAAAGATTAGGGTGAAGCAAATGAATATAAACTACTATCAATATAAGAACTGTGTTCTACAAATTGGATCAATTCCCATTGATTCCCTTCTAGTGATCTAGAGGAATTCAGGAAGAGACATCGGAAAAAAACCCAACTGTAACCACATCAAACCACAACCTAAGCCGAGGAAATAAATTAGCAGCCTGTTTTTTTCCAGTATTTTGATTTATTCTAGGTTTTCAGTGGAGTTATAGTAGAAATACAGTACAATATGTCTTAAGGGATATTTGATTTAATTCTATTTCTTCATTTGGTTATTCATAATGACAAAACATTTTATGCTATCAGAGTATAGGTAAGTAAGCATAGTACCTAAGGTAGAACTACTGTTAAAGTTAAATTAATAGATCTGTGAGAACTAACTTCTGTAGAGGGAAGTACTAGCTAAAATTATGTTTATTTAGAGAAATACAGACAGGCTTTCAAGAATGTAGACCTATTCTTCAGATCTGGAACAAAAAGGAAAATCTTCAAGCTATGTGCATAATTGGGAATAATTAGGCCACTCCTAGACTGTCACAGCTTGGTAAATACTTACAGGTCTATATTAGAAGCCTATGTAGCATATGGCTGATTAATCTGGAGAATATCCTTACCAATATTTCATATTAGCTGAAAGGAAAAGTTCTATTATTTTTCATAAGACTTAATAGCGCAACTTCCTAGAGACATTCATTTCAGCCAGCTAACTTGTTTAGATTGGATAACTTTAGGGAGTTATGACCATTTTTATCAGCTGAGAATCTCCACAAGTAATTAAGTTCTTCATTAAAAGTTTACACTGTTCAGCTGCCTCATCTTAAAAGTTAAGAAAGATTTAAGCTAAGGGGAAAAGGCAAGAAAAGGCAAAAACAAGTAAATTACAAATAAATCTATAAGTATGCTTTTTATTAATAGCCTGTACAAGTATGTTCTAGCAACTCAATATGTGGCTCTAAAAATAAAATGGACACTTATGCACAGGTACAGAAATGTTATTCACTATGCACAAGAGAGAATCTTCTGATGAGAACAGAATAACAGAATACCTTGTGGAGTAAAAAAAACCCCTTAGAAGCAAATTTTTCTAAACGAAGGAAGAATACAGCTTTTATTTAATGGTTTGAGTATCTTTTTTTCAGTTGTCCTCAAAGAACAGCGCATATGACTGAAATCTTGACAATACCTCAGTAGCGGATGCTATTTGAACACCTTTCCTTCCCTTCATTTTCATGATTCATTCAATAACAGCCTTTAACTCAGTAAAAAGTAAATGAGGACGTCTAGTTATGCAAGAGCAGTAAACAACCTCTTTGCATCTTTATGCTGCTAGTAAGCAACCTCTTTGCACCTTATTTATTTATTTTGGAAGTAGGTAGAAAACAAAGGTATTAGCAACTTCAACACAGATCCAGCAAATATATCTTATGGAGTAGTGTAACAATGGTTTGTTGGGTTTGGTTTTTTAAATCTCCGTCACTTTTTAACTCTAAAGTTGAAGTACTATGTGTGATCAGTCATATGGGAAACCATACAAATATAATTGCATAACTACAATTCTGAATGAACACTTAAATTTTCAAAGCTTAGTATTTAGCAGAGAGCACATAAACATGCACTGTAAGACTTTGATGCTTCCAAACCTGTCTATTGTCCTCTCTTCACCTCCTCCCACACCTTGACTTCTCCTAGCTCTTCCTTGTACTTTTTTGGGCCGTCCCTTGTAGCTCTCTCCTGTTCTGCATCTGCTCCCGTTTCTGTCCCTGCCACATGAACCCGAAGGTAACAGCCATTCATGCTAATTAAATGGTGCTGAAAGTGAGGTGGCCCCAGCTGCTTTAGTTGCAGGGGTATATAAGAGACCCGTCACCAGGCTGTATAAGGCACTACTATTAATTGGGACAAGAAGCCTTTTGTGAAGGAGGGACAACCAGATTTATAACAGAATTTTCTTCTCTAAAGCAACAAGCAAACTTTCTCCAGAAAATACAGAAATAAATGACTTATTCTGAAGTGCTCACCAGTCATCTTGATTATGTTCAATATGGCATATGCATAAGATGTATTTGGCATAGGTTTCTTCATATCAATATTTTGTATTTTCTTTTTACTGCAAGCACTGTATTTGCCCTTACTTTAGGAAATTTCCTCTCCCTTAGAGGCTCTCTTATTTTCTTTTCTTCCAAGTGAACGTACATGTTTCTCAAGAGAGTTCTGATTACTGTGGGAACTACTATCAAGACATTTAAATAATAGCAACTAGCACCACAGCCAGTTGAAGAACGGGTTACACAAGCTTCCCATGCAATCCTCCAACTCCACTGCCCTTCTTGCAATAATCCCCTAACCACTGTAATCAACTCTATGAGACTACACCCAGTCCTCCAGGCATTAACCCCTGGAGCTGCTGCTTCTATGACTTTAGCCCTGTAAGGTTGCTCTGAGGCTCAATTATGCAGCTGCTTTACAAGTAGCTGTCCCCAAAATACTAGCAAAGAACTGGGTTCATTTTCTCTTTCCTGTAGAACTGGAACACGGCAAGAAACCCAGCATGCTTAATTACCCCTTATTTTATTCATCTGAGTCGTGAACTTAGGGAAGGTGATGAATTTCCCTCATTAATGACTATTACAAACAATGAAAATGCAGGAACTAATTCAACACCCCAACCGCCTTACAGTCACATAATTTGAAATTAAAACTACCATAAAAATGAACACTGAAGGGGATATACGCAATTGAAGAACTGAGAAAGACCTTTCTCTCTCCCTTGCTTTTCTGTATATGCAAAGTCATCTTCTGAGTTGTCAGAGATATCTCCAACACAGCTGTGTCATTTACATTTTACTAGTCTATCTGCAGAGCTCAGCATGAAGAATAATATTAAATCAATGTATGTCAATGCTTGTTTATAGAAAGAAAGGACACACTTGCACTGATACACTGTCCAGCAAGGGAATACACTGGCTCTCTAAGTAAGCCTATTAAAACTGCTACACAAGCAAGAAAGTCTCTCTGATATCGCAAGAATCCCAGGTCCTTTTTTTTCAGGAGATGCTCCTAGCTACATTTCTAGCTGTCCTGGTTTGGTTTCCCCCCTTTCCTTTTAGAAGGACAGCATTTTGAACCATTTTGCTGTTGCCAACACATTCTCTACCTTGCAAAAGTGACTTCAGCCGCATCCTGATTAATGATAACCTTAGCATATAGATTTCTCAGAGGAGATGTGTCCAGTTGTTGCTCTTCTGTGCTTTTCCTTCCTTTTTGCCTTCCACAACCCCAGCCCTTTGGCTATGACAGAGAAGCCAGCAGACAGGACAGGCTCTGAAGGTCCTCTTCCTTTCATACTTAAAGCCACTCACATTCTATTTAACCTTCTGCATAAAGCAAAGACCTGATAATCCTATATCGTATGGAGTGATTCGATGATTTTAAAAAGAGGTTTTAACTCTATCGTAGTTTACAGTTAAATCTTTCTGGCCTAACAGAAAGTAATTTGGTAAGCACTGTACAGGGATGATTTTGAAGTGAAACAAAAAGGTGAAATGCAAGGTAAACAAATATTCAAACTGACTTGTAAAAAGAAATTGAGTTGAAAAATATACCATGTCAACCAGTGCATCTCTGCAAGAATAAATTTACAAGCTACAAGCATCATCAAATCACAAATATGTATCCATGCAATGTAGTAGCAAATCAAGTCTGTCCAGAACTACCTTTCCTATTAACCTTCCAAGACAGTGAATTACCCGTAGATATCAAATGATTCTCACTTGCAACAAAACTTTTTTTTTAATATCCAAAATATGTTTTCTTTCATTCATACTAAGTAGAGGTAAGTACTTCAAGGAAGTTTTTGTCTTTTTTTTGTTAGAACACAGGGGTTCTTTTTTGTAAAGTTCTTCCCAAGAGCTACTGCTTTTGTGCAGCGTAATGAAATGTATTCTACCAAGCAGGTTTTTAAGTTTGTCCCTTGGAGAGAAGAGAAGCCGTACAACAGGTGTTCCTCCTTTCTTTGTTTACCTGAGCTGACTACTCACCACTCAAAATCATATCCTTAAGAAAACAAATGATGGAGCATGTAAGCATTTGCCTGGAAAATTTGATATTAGGCTGAAGTCCTTTCTTGTTAAAGCAGCAAAATGCTCCCATTGACTGTATGCAGGGTTCTGTTAGCACAGCTGTGAATACTTCAGGGAAACGGGAGAAAGAGCCACAAATAAAGAATTAGCAATTACTATCTAGCTCATAATGAAACATACACATTTGTCCCAATCAACTTAATAATTCTCAGTCTAAATGGGGAAAGATTCATAAAATAGTGGTAAGTTCATTTAATAGCTCCTAGTGGTTCTTCAGCATCTTCCAGCTGGGAATCTCATTCCTCAATGTGATTAATGTCAGCCTCAAAAGAAAGCACAGTGTCAAAAATTACGCCAAGTTTATGAACTCAAACTCCAGACAAAATAGAACAACGAGGAAATGAAATAGCCAAGGAGGAGAACAATTGATAACTCTTCTATCTTGTCAGAATTCAGCTCTGCAAAATTAACACTAGATAAGAAATCATACAACACAGCAAGGGGTACTTGGATTTACAAGGATCTACAGATTTCTCTCGATATTGTCAATTTGTAATATTGTGTACATTGAGCATGGGAATTACTAGCTAGAGGCAGCAATTTTGAAACAAAATAGGACCTTCAATACATCCATGGGAACCCTTAAAATAATTAGAGCTGTAACTAAAAGCACAGAACTCAAAGCAATAAAGTACGAACACTGAAAAATGATGTTTTAAATTACACAAATATGATGAGAACAATGCCAGTGTAAATAATGAAAGCAGTCACATCAAAATTTTGATGCATAAGATTATCAAGATGGCAAAGACAGACCAAATCACATATCTATGTTCAAAAACTAACCAGACCTTTGAGATAAACTGCCCAAGAAGACACAACTTATCAGAAACTACAGTTCGTGTGTTGGTCGATACAGAACATCTAAATAGCAAATGGAAGGAAACAGTTATGCCACCCTTAAAAAGAAAAACCAGAAAACCCATAGTGCTAGAGATCAGGAAAATAGGCTTCTCACAATAAGGGATTCATTTATCATCACAACAATGAATTGAAAATGGAAGCGCGGATGACTAAGAATGCATTCTGTCAGATTTACTTGTAGAAAGTTTCCCAAGTATATCATTGCTGGCTAGGTCACAGCTTTAATATCTCAGAACTGAAGTACAACACTATAAGAGTGACAGCTCGAAAAAAAATTTCTTTAGCAAACCTCGATTGTTTGTTTGTCCTAGCTTCATTAAATGTGTTGGTGCAGCTGCTTTGGGCAGGAAATAAAAAATACTTCTGAAGCAACATTATACATATCATATGTTTCTAGCGTGATTGGTTCCATATTGTTGGGGCCCCCAAGCACCTCTAGCAGAGTTCCTCAGCAAATTTTAACGTGTCAAACTGGATAAAAGTCAGAAGTAGACGCTTTATCCCTATGGGCTAGGACGACTGCCATCCATCACAGAAACTCCATCAGGGAAGATGATGCCCTGGCTTCGATCCGAGTACTGCACTCTCCCACGGGCTGCCACTAAGAGCACATGGCCTAAGCTCCAGGGTTGCTGCCAGCAGCCCTCTCCAAACTCCTGCACACCCCGGTGCCCTCAGGGTTCCTCTCTGACTGTTCATGGCTGAGACCTCAGCCCAAGGGTGCCCCAGCTCAGTGGCAGGGGGGCTAGCAGCCCTCAGCCCTTGCTGGGTGCCGTAGGTGGGCAACAGGCTATTGGAGTGCAGCAGATGTGACAATAGACTAATCAAATGTCCTTCAGCAACACTTTAACTACCTAGTCGACAGGGAAACTTATAATCAGGTTAGGTCTCAAGTTGAAAACTAGCTCACTGCAATGAACCTTTAAAACTATACTGAATTTAAAAGACTGCATGCTGTGTCTAAAGGTTTGCTAGTTCGGAACGTCATCAGATTATGATGCTAAGTATTTCTAGGTATGCCCAAGATTACTGCAACTAGAATACTAAACTTCTACTGTATGACAAACCAAAATAGAAAAACATTTAATATTATTACAGACTTCAAATTTCTTTTATTGACTTTGCTGGGAATATAGGTATGAAAGATTATGGAAAAAGGAGACAAGAGAACAAAACAAAAACACAAGAACCTAGAGAAATAAAAGCATATTTAGCATATCAAAGGCAATTGATCATCTTTCATTTTAGCAGGCCAGACTACAGAGAATTCCTGGAAAAACACTGTAATTTCAGAAAGTGCTAGATAAGAAAAAAAGAGACTAACACGTTGGATCAAATAACATATCCAGCTAGAGACTGATCTGACATTGAACACTGGTGAGAAAGTAAAACCACACAAAGCAGAATGGTATTATTTTATTGCACCAAGTTTATATTACAAATAGAAAAAAAAATTGCCTCAAAAGATAGTGAGGAAATTAAACTTTAAAACAAAAGAAACATTACTGAGTTTACCACATCATTCCCATTACTCAAGTTTTATTGTTTATCTAACTCTACTGAAAATTATGTTGTTATTTTTCTACAACTGGAGAGTGGTATGATTTTGAAAGTATAACACCAGAGATAAGTAAGCTGTAAGTGTATGTAAGTGCTCAAAACTGAATACAACTGAAGCATTACATCAGTGAAAAAGAGCTTACACCTGAGATGAAGACTGTTTCAACCACACTTCAGCAAAAGCTTCAAAAACCGTTAAACATTTTAGAACTTTTTCTTAGCTACAAAGGACTGAGCAATGGGAACAGAAACATTTATCTCTATAAATAATATAATTAAAAATAATCTAAGATGTTTTCCCTATAGTTTTTATTTTTTTAAATGGCTATAGCACATGGCTATATTTTTGAAAATGCATTTAGTCTCAGAAAAGAATTCACTGACACGCAGAACATAAAGAAAGTTATGTTCAGTAATGAAAGGTAAACTGGGTAAAAAATTGAAATAAATAAATAAAATCTCTCATAAGCACTGACTGAACGTTAACTAGTTTTACACTGATTGGCATTCACGCCTAAGAAGGCTCCCTAGGTAAACTCTATTTAAGCTTTTCTTGTCAGCTTGAAACTTGAACATAATTATGTTTGACTAGATTCAGGCCGAGTGTGTCTCAGGGTCCTGCCCCTCCCATCATCCCAATCAGAGTCCTAGACAAAACCTTCCCTGGTTTCCTTGCAGCCTCCCACCACGGATATCTTTCTCAAGGCAACCAAAAGACAGAAGCTGATGTATGGCAAAATCTTGTCCTAATATGCAGACAAAATGTAACAGCATCTCATATCCACTGGTTCTGATATAGTTTTGAGACTCTTTCCATCTTTATTTAAGATTTTGGTTAAGATTAGCAAGTGAATTGAGAAGACACTAGAGGAGCATACTCAACAGATGCAGACTATGTGATAACAGAAACCCTGTTCTGTAGAAAATCCGACTAAAAGAACTTCCAAGTCATTCCCCATCCTACTCAGCTGAGTTTATCAATATATATTTCATAATCTGAATTAGTAACATGAATAGAAATTACGTATTTCATAATCTGAATGACTGACTCCAATTCCACAATTTGAACAATTATAAAGACTCTTACAATTGAAAATAAAGCTCATTTGTAAGAAGAAAAAAATTCACTTAATGAAAAATGCTATAGACACATGAAGTTTTTTCTGATGATATAGTATCAATGAAAATTTAGTTGAATTTAAGCTGACCCCTCATTTATCATATCCTGTGGGTGAGTCAGTTAATGACTATATTGATTCTCCTTTGTGTTCATTCTTATATACATCATCCAACCAAGGTGAGAGTAACTGTAAGATATTAATTTTAGAGAAAAATATTTCAATGATAAATACTTGAATTTGCAGTTAAGATTGTTTATTATACAATAGATTTGCTGTACTGAAATTATAGGACATATTCCTATAATCACAGCGGGAAATATCACATACTATGCACTAGGTGATCCGTGGAAGTAGTGTATTGCTAGTAACTAAAATGGACTTCAGCATCATCGCATCAGCTGAGGATCTGATACATGCTAAGTGCCACTTTTCACTAAACTCAGGAGTATTGGATTGCTTGGGAATCTTTGGTCATCAGAGAACAATGATGAAGCAGGTACCTGAGACCACGGTTTCTCTAGCCTATCAGTACCTGAAGATGAGAAGAGGGGAAAATATTCCATTTCTACGCACATCTGATTTCACAAGCATCTTATGGAGTTTAGGTTTTTGCTCTCACTGAAATGTAAAGAGCAGAGCACGACTCCCACCCTAACGTTTGTCTGTTTTGAAGAAAAGTTGATCAATGAGAGAAATCGAAATGATTCTCTGCACTATGTACAATAGGCTTCAATCTGTGAAGAAAAGTATAGAGCAGACTGAACTAGTATGTAACGAAAACACAGCACAATATATCTAATACTACCCTATCAACACAGTATGTCTTTTAAAAATACTGGAAGCAGGGTCAGTTTTCCCTTTGACCTCCCTTTCACAAAATGTAAGTATTGTTATATCTTTCTTGTACAAGTGGTTTTCATTTTCCAACTAAACAGATCAATTAATGATTAATCCTTGATTCCTAGACCAATTCAATCAGTTATTATTTTATTATTTGCATATTTAGAAAGTTTAACTTTGCAAGGATCTTTTCAGTGTTTTCATTTAAAAACCTCTTTCTCAACAGCAAACTTTTTCCCAATCAAACACAAAGTCTCCTGGCATTTTTTTCAATGTTTCATGTTGTTCAGTGATTCAGGTTTAGTTGGCAGGAAACAAAACAAAGTTGAAGATATATCTTTGTGAAAACTGTGTTCGCACAGGATTCTGTTAGTTGCTGAAAGGTCACCATGCTAAGGGAAACTGCAAGGTGGCAGGTAAGTTTATCTCAAGATTTTATTTAAGCTCTTTGGGGGAAAGAAAAAGAGAGAGAGGAGAGAGCATACATTTGGTTCAGTCCGTGGCTCCTTTTAAGGAAACAATTTATTTTGTATTTTTATTACTAGAAAAACTGAAAACAGATATCTGAGGAAAACAGAACCAGATCTCCCATTGCAAGGATGCTCAGAAAAATCCGGCTGGTGTCTCAACCACAGGGAAAGCCTGGCCTTGAGAAGAGCCCCCGACTGCTGCAGCTGGGGCTGGAGCCCCGTAGAGGTCAGGGAGGTGCTGCGGTGCCTCCGGGGAGAGCTTCGCAGGGGCCCGACAGAGCTGAGTTACAGCTGCTGCTGCTGGAAGGGGAGGGGATGAAATTATAGTGTGGAGGGGGGAGGCAGAGAGGGTAAAAAAGCACAATGGCTGAAGGGATGAAAACACCACAGTTTTGCTTTCATCCCTCTAATATTCTCAGTAATGGCTTTAGGGAGATGAAAGCCATCACTTGAAAGTCTGGTTCCTCTATCTTTATGCTTTGCGGCTATCTACAGAGAGTAGAAATAAAGTGATAATGAACAAGCATTAAAAACAGTACAAACTGTTGCCTGAATCCCAATGAAATGAGTGCAGCCAGATACACATTCCTTCAACATTGTGACCAGTTATTTTAGTCAATAGCATCAAATAATAGACAGTTACAAGATGACACCTCCCCCAACCAAAAATCCTTGCAAGTAAAAAGACTCTTGTACAGTCTTATGGTCACAGACACAAACTTGAAACTTAGGAAATTGTAGAAGTAAAGCTGCCCAACTGATCTTACCACATCTTCCCCAGGCATGTTTTAGTCATTAATTCCATGACCATATCAAAGTATCCCTCCAGTGCAGAGAAGAGATGATGCTCAGTCAATAAGCAACTATGCAATGCTTGATTTCTCCTTACTGTTAATACACATTCCAAACACTGCTCTAATGATAGTTTCATTTTCCTAAGTGACTTCGCCCTATAGTAATGGAAGTCCAAAGTGTTTGAAGTACGTGGACACCAAACGCTGATTAGGAATCAGACTTCTTCAAAATTAGCAAACTCGCAGACACCACTGCTGAATGTTCTGCAAATCTAAACTAATGCACTTTCCCCAAGAGCCTGCAAGCTGGAGGAGGTACTGTTATCATCTCCATCTTAAAGCTTGAAATCTGAGATGCTGTTGTGGTTAGAGTCAAGTTCTCTAAAGAAAGTTACCCTCTTCAGACTTCCACCACCAAGGCTTCCAGCTCCATGTTTAAGAGCCTGTAATGCTGCAACTAGAACAGGGAGACGAGGACACCAATAATGTCCCAATACCCTGATGACCTCTGTGCTTTAGAGCTTTTAGGCTGCTGTGTAATAGTACGAGGTTGACTAGTTTCAAAGTTTTAGCCTAGCTAGCCCTAGGGACCAAGCAAGCCAAAAATGTCATAAAGCCCAAAAGGGGACATCTCCTTCCTTTATGAACATTACTGGACCAATAAATAATTAGTTAATTAATCTACAAAGGAGCATTCCCAATTCTTAGGAAAGGATTAGTAAGCATGAAATACATTTGTCACTTCCACCGAATGTGTTTAAATGATGTAATAGTTAATCTGTAATATTCTGAACAAGATTCATATTTAATGTCTACTTTTTTGCAAAATACATTTAAATGTTACACTCAGTCTTTAAAAATCTGGGTTTATGCCTGCATGGCTAATATGAAATCAAATATAAAATACAGACTTTGATTGCTATCTTCTATTTTTCTCTTTCTTCTTCCCAGTCCTCCCAACAAAGCAAAAATGTAAGCCCTGTTGCCATTTGTAGGTATGCATGTGGAAGAAAATTGATTGTTGAGGTAAAGTTATGTATGTGCTGAAGAAAATAAGGTCATGCTGACAAAGGTTCATTTTATTTAAAAGAAACAGTCTGTGACTGATTGCTTGGGAAGAAAACAAAGGAAAAGTTATTTTAGAGAATGTTTTGGCTCCTGGAATCAAGACAACTTAAAGAAAAGGAAATCTTACAGAGAGACAGACATTTTGAAAGAAAGACTGCTAGCCTAGAAACCATCTCAGCTGCTAACTTTTGAAATCAATTATCTTAATCTGTCACTTTCTTGCTGGGTTACGGCGATCAGATCAATAGTACTCAAATCCAGACAGGTACTAAGATGCCAGACACCTCTGTGGATCTATTCCCAAATCTCTCTTTATCCAGTTTATAGAATGGGAATAAAGGGTTCCTGAATTCTAAAATATGCATGTCCATATCAAATTGAAATTTGTCTTAATGTCTTTGTTATGACTATAAATTACACTACTAAAAATGTTTCAGTAACAATCTGAGAGGGTTTGACAAGTTATGAGGCATAAATTTATCTAAGACATTTCTTAACCACTGAAAGGTTAAGAATTGTATAAGTACAACTCTTATCTTACTAATCCTATACTTTGAAGGGAACGTTGTATTTGCATTGTAATTACATCTTCAGAAATGTCAGCTGCTGCATCCTATAAAAGAAATAGTTTTGTTAAGCCTAAGTTCACCACTACTCCTGAAAGCCAGCACTTTGCTGAGCATCTATAGATATTGAGCGTTCTATAAAATAAAGATTTATCTCACATAACACCATTCACGTTTTAGAGGCAACGACAGGCATTTTCTTCGACATAAAGAGAAATACTAATATGTTAAGTATTAAAAATGTTCTTTCTGCAAGACTCTTAAATGGTCAAGTGACAACTTAGTCTTACAAACTCAGCTTTCTCAGTATGAGACTACTAAGCTACAAAATCTAACTATGCCTACCAAATTTGAACATCACATTTTAACAGATTATTTTTTGTCATTACTATAAACTAACGTCAAAATTGTTTCTGGTATTTCTGTGCTACTACAGAACCCTCTAGCAGCATTTAAATGTGACATTTTGCGATACCACTCAGTGCAAATCTGAAATGATACAAGCCCAAAATACTTTCCTTCTTCCCAGTGTCTCACTGAATGCAAACCTCACATTTGCAGAAACCTAATTAGCAGTTTGTAAGACTGTTGACTCAGGTTCTGCTAATTTATGTTATGAAATGAACTGCAAGATGAGTGGCTTTTTATTTTCTATTACATAGAAGCACCTCTTGTCACCAAGTTGATTTCTGGGATCATGTCTAGGTGAAGAAACCACAACAGCTTGCTCTTTTGTAGTTTAAGGAATTAGTGACCTTTTAAATATACCAAAAAGTCTAATTTGGAAAGAGTAAATAACAATGTGGTCTAAATATTTTTGTGTCATGAAGCTGGGCTAGCTGCAGCATGCCCAGGTTAATCTCAAGACAAAGAACTCCAGACAAAAAAAATCTTGGCATCTACAAAAGCCATATGGAGTTTCCATGTGTCATTGTTGTGTGACAAAAGTATCTCCCTATTTTTTTTCTCCCAAGATATTTATAATATATTGACATTTTTTGGCAGTTCTTTTTCTTCCAAATCTAGGAGGAGGAGAGTTAAATTATTTTTGAGTCCAGAAGCAGAGGAAAGTAATTAGCTTAAAAAACTCCAGCTATAGTCTGAAATGTTGTTTTCAGGCATAAAACTGCACATTATTAAGGCCTAGTGTTGTGGGACTTTCCATGGCTTGAGGCTAATGCTCTCCCCAAGTGAAGATGAGGATCCATCCTTTCTCATGGTTTGATGCTCCTGTTTCTAACCTTCAACCTTTGACCCTGCAAAGACTATTAGTGGTGACTCCAGGAGATTTGCATCAACAGCACGGCTACAGGGGTGCATTCCCAGGTGCATTATAAATGCAACTTATCACATCATTCTACAATTAATCAATGGGGTATCACGATACACTCAGAATGCATACATATAAATATATTATAAATAAATACACGTGTGCATAAATAAAAATTGGCATTTAGTGGAGATAAGTCAAGCTGCATCCATTATGCCGCTGTGACCCACTTTTATGCATGTATTCCCCACTTACCCTAATCCAAAATAGGATTTATGCAGGTACTTTGCTTCAAGCCAAATCTTAGTGTCACGACTGGGGAGTGCTCTTTAAACAAAGCTAGGGAAATCAATGACACAAACTACTAGGGAAATTATCTATGTGTTTCAGTAGCTTTTGTTCAATTGGGGTCTAGTCACAGCTCTTTAGACTACAAACCAACATTTCAAAACTTGGAACAGGTTTGACTACATGTCTGGTAAACAATTCAACACCTGCCATGTTTGGGGCATTATTGTAATATCAGTAATAAATACCATCCCAGAGCTTGGAGCTGTTTAGAAGAATTGCCAGTGAGGAAGAAAAATATTTTTTTCTCCCTCTTCTTCACTGTAATTCCCACCAGTTCTTCTCTTCAAGATTCTATACTGCATTCCTCATTGGTGTCCTCTAAAAGATTTCTTTCAGGATAGAAGGCTAAAAGGAAGCTTTCTATGGTGAAAATGTATCACTAGCTAAATTCTGCTGCATTTGATCTAGTTGTAAAACGAAGGCATACCTGATGTAGTATCTAGCTACAATATTTGAAAACAATCCTTCATGTTTTTTTCCTATTTAAATCATAATTAAAATGAAAGTATATGCCTAAGACAGGAAGAATAAGGGATATGACAACAGAAGGTCCATAGAAGTTACCAAAATGTGTTCCTTAAAGCAAGTAAGACAAAGTAGTATTGTTTTATTGAGTTTTGGAATTTGAAATATATATGTTTCACGCATAACATGATTCAAAACAGCTGACCTTTCCTTAGAAAGAGTCAAGAAATTACTTTACTGACAATTACAACTTGAAATGGCTTCATTGACGTAACTGTAATGAACAAAAAGCCTCATCTTGCAAAGACTTTTGTGCTTTCTATTATGTGCTGTGGGAAGTCTCATTGACCTCATGGCTTTGAAGGTTAAGTAGGCAACTACGTCTTTTCCTCTTTATAGTTTAGTTGACTTGTGGTCTAGCAAATGAAGAACTAAGAACTGCCAAGCTTAAAACTAAGCATTGTTATTTGGGAGGGGACAATAATTATGTGGACTCAAAGGAAGGGAATGATAGATAACGGGAGCAGAGCCACAAGGATGGAAGAGGGAAGAAAAAAGTTTGGTTGAGGAACGAGCTCCAGCTGCTGACTCATAGAAACATTTCTCAATAAAGTTCATGAGGATGTTGCATACGGATTCGGTATGTGTATGTGACTGCTAAATAGTCCATGGATTAAAAACTATAGACACAGTTAACATCCCTCCTGAGCTTCTGAGTTCTAATGACTATCAAAAGCCTGAAAGTTTCTTCTTTTTTTCTCCAATAAAGTTTATGGGTTGTATAATACGCACTTAAAGTCTCCAGAGAGTTCCCATATCTATTTTGGCTGTATGGTAACCTTTGGTGATATTGCTATATAATTAATCATAAAGAAAGGGGAAAAAAACATTTTCCCGACTATTTTTGTAAATTTAAGTAGCTGAAAAATAAATACTGAGTTTTCATAACAAATACCTTAATCAGTACTCAGGGAAGGATATAAACCCCAAACAAGCAAGCACAGAACCTGCCTCCAGCTTTCTGCTCCTCTCATTCCACAGTTTCCATTTAATACAGCAACACAGGCAAAACCTTTCTTGAAATTTCTCCATTGTCATTACCAACAGAACTGCATCAGTGACAACAATAACACAGTTTAAAGCACCGAGACAGTCAATGCCCTCCTTTGTTACAGTCTCCAAATACGTAGTAGCATGATAGGATGCATAAAATGTTCCAACTTCAGCAGAACAGTGAACAGATATTTAGGTTTATCCCTTGAGCAGCAGTTAAGCATATACTCCGTTCAAGCATGTTTAAGCTACATTCATTTCAACAGGACTTAAGCACGTGGTTAGCAGCAGTTCAATGCCCCATCGAATGAGGATAAAAGTGCTATGAAATGAATATTGATTCTACATTTGAATTTCCCGGTGTCTTTTTAAGACAGAGTTTGAAAGTGGTTTGTAAATACGTTCATTTCTTATTGCATGTTCACTAATAGACTTGTGCTTGGGAGTCCTGTAATAGTACAGTGCAGATCCCTCCGATTATACCAAAAAATCAAAATACCTATTATATGCAATGTCTTTCCTGTAAAATGATATGCCAACTTCCATAATCATTTGCTATTCTCTCTTTAGAAAAATTTGATATCTTTTAAACCTCCTAATTACAATAACAAATAAAAACTCCTTTTTAGTAATAAGGAAGGAAACTGGCACAGAATCGTAATAAAGAAAAGCCAGCTGAGGAGCCTGCTAGAAAACAATACTATGTATAATTGGTGTTTAATTATGCAGAATTAACAAATGGCAGCAGCACTGGTTGTATTACTTGACCAGGGCTCTTTGCCAAGTCAACAAGCTGGTTTTAATGTAGGAAGTAACCCATTCAGTTATCTGGCGCCTTTGAGCAGGGCCCCGACTGCTGCATTCTCCATCTGTGTTGCCAAAAACATTTAGCAAAAGAAAGAAATCCATTGATTTGCTAAAGCAAGATAAATTTCAGTCATTGATATGGGTGAATGCACCAATAAGATCATAAAAAAGTTTTCTAAACATTTTATTCATCTGGTGCCAATGATTTAGTAACACCATGAGAGCTCAAAATACTAATTAGTATGAATTTGCAGGGTTGATATATTATACAACAGAATATTGAACATGTTTATTTGAATGTATTACCTCCACTAACCCCTCCCCTCTCCATACACACATATTTGAATGTATTTAAAAACATGTTTAAATATTTATGTTCTCCAGAGCCTCATTACATAATTTTCTCCTATAGTAAGCAATTAATTTGCATTTTGAAACGAACACAACTATGATGATAACATGTGAGAGGTTCCTGGAGAGCATGTCTGCTGATGTACCCAAACTCATAACCGACTCCTGTAACAAACCTGAGTGCTGGCCTCACCAGTAGCTCCTCCTGCTTCCCCACTGCTGTGGTCTGCCACACTCAAGAGATCTGGCCTGGCACACCTGTGACAAGGTGTGCTGATTTGGGGGAGCTCAAAATCAACTTGAAAAAAGGCTTTCTGAATTAAATACAGATAACAAAACCCTTTGGGGGAAGGAGAAGGCAACAAAAACTCTTGGAGATCCCCAAAAGCATGTAGCAATCTGTCCCTTCTTCTGAACTTCTCTTCCATGTGTAGGTTTCTTTGAGGGTTGTCACCATGATAACAGTAACAGTAGCAGACATACCGACAAATGAATGAGAACCTTCAAGAAGTGCATCGATACATATATTTATGTTGTATATTTATGCTGTTTGCAGGAAGGCAAAAAACTATTGAAAACCATGGAGAGAGAAGCAGAATTTGGGTTTTGATAGAACACAGAATACGGATTGAAAGTATACAAATGGGAAAGCCTGTTAACTGAATTCCTCTACAGTTTTGCGTAGACTCAGGTTCACCTGAGTAGCTAGAGCTGGAATTGTTAAGATCCTGACTAGTTTCCTCTTAGGTCAGACCAGGATTTAGATTACTTCAAGATACAGTGAACTAGTGTCATCTGAAATCCTGAGAGAAAGGTTAATTTTGCCTGATCTTTCTCACGAAGAGTCATTGTCACAGGAATCTGGTTGCAGCTGAAGAGAAACCAAGAACAGAAAGACTGGCCTTCGCTTTCAGCGCTTCTCAGGATGACAGGGTGCATGCAAACCAAGGACACCAATCTGTGGAGCACCAAGTGCAACACAGAACTAAATAGGGGCCTCTTTTACAGCCTTAAAAATATCAGGCTTTAGAATTCAGTGCTCATTACTCCCTCCTTTTTTGCCATACTTTTTCAATGACATTCAGCATCATAAAAAACAATTCTTAAATCCACAGCATGTTATGTTTGGAAATAGAAAGTTAAATAAAAATGCCTCTCTGTATGTGCATTTATATCAGTACATGACTTCACAAAGTTGAGGTATTTCCAATGCAAACACAAGTAAATCTGGACATCCTCACGTATTCGATATTTTATAGGCCCAGTAAAACTTGATCAAAATCCACTTATACTTGTCGGTTGTGTGACTTAACCTTTAGGGTAGATTAATTAGATTAACAGACCACATACTGTAGATTCCAGTACTTCCTCAATGGCTATTAAATTACACAGAAGGAATTACGTTTTAGAGTCCTGCTTCCTTAAATCAAATTCCAGCCCTGTCACCTTCCTTTCATTTATTAGACTGCAAAGCTCTTGTTCCTTTCGTAATAAAAACTGAACCTCTGTTAAATTCCATCCTTGGTACTTGAAGTTATTCATGATTACTGTGGTCAGAATCAGATAACTACAGAATCTGAGTCTACGCTGGGAGAATACAGTTCATGACAGGCATCCTACCAAAGGAGTGAAAAGGTGCCACTTAATTTGTGCAGAAGCAGGGAGCAGCAGAGTATTGTTGCTTTTAAGAGAGTGGCTACAAGCCGTGCCCCATGCAGATGACAGCAGTGAAAGCGCAGAGCAGCCGCCAGCGTGGCAGAAGGGAGTACCCAAGCTGGAAGATGGGTACTGCTAGAAGGAGGCCAGTTCAGCTCTCACCATTAGGACAGATAATGCTAACATGCAGAGTGCCTCCTGGTTAAGGCACGGAGTTGGGTAAACAGGGCCTAAGAAATACCTCTGCAGCTTTCCCAGGATGTTCACATTTTCCTTTTCTAAAGGTTGTCCAGACAGGCAGCAAAGATTTTGTACACTTACCCTATATTCCCAGACACCAGGGAGCCTGGGCATGCCCATAAACATGAGCAGAATATCCAGTATTTCCCAGAAAGCACCAGAGAAACTGTATACACACAACACAATGCAACTAATAAGCTGAAGAAGAGAGGCATGGTTTTGGGCTTTCTTGCACTCGCATCTACCTATAAGCTGTTCCCAGGATATTACAAACAGCACAACAACTAAGAAACCTAGGTAAATACATCAAGCTTAAAAAACTAAGAAGATCTGAGTTCAGATCTTTGTTCTGAAAACGCTGTACAGCTGGGAGGAATAAAATAACAAGCAGTGCCAAGGGAAGGTCTGTCCTCTGCACTTCCGTGATGCAATAAGGGAGAAGATGGAATCTAAAATCAGTGACACAAGAAATTACTATGGACATATCATCTACTGCACACCTGCTGATGCACACTCATCCACCCAAATGCCAGCATGCTCCTGCTGTCAAAATTGCTAGAAACATTGAAAGAGTTGGTATAGAAAAGTCAGTGACAGTGTGGTTTTTTTAAGCTACCAGGATGCCCGGACTAGCTTTGAAGCAGTGCCACACAATCTGGCACTAAACATACGGCGTGTGCCCAGCCTTGGCCCCCGTTAATGCTGCAGGCATTACAAACAGCATTCGGGACTGGCCCATTAGGACATCAGAAAAGCTTGTTATCATGAAGCACCACAGTCTCTTTCTTCTTTCTCTGCAGCTCATTTCTGGTCTGTGATATTAATTCTACACTACACACCTAGCTTTCTCACTGCATTTACTGCTGATGCAGCTCTTTCTGTGCTCCCCATATTGCTGGAAGTATGTGCTGGCAAATCCCGCTACAGTTAGCACAGTTGCTTTTGTAGCTAGGGCAATCCATGGCTCCTAACGACAGGCCAATTATCTTTGAGGGTAGCAACTTACCCACAACTGGTTTCCTCCAAAACTATGTAATTAAACTCATATGGCTTCAGTTAATAGCAAAGCAGACTTGGAGAAAAAGCTTGGTGAATAAAGACAAAAGTATCCTCTACCTTTATTTACAATGTGCTAAAAGCCACCTACTTGTATAGATTTTTAAGACAGACATTTCATTTCAAGCCGAGCAGGCAGGCAGAGCCTTTAAGCAGCCTGAGACAAAGAGGGTTTGGAACAATGGATGCAATAGCAAACCCTGACAACCCTGCACTTGTGATCAGGTAGCAGAGCCCAGGAGGGGAGCCTGGTAAGGCAATTAGGAGCAGGTGACACTTGCCAAGGGAAACTTCAATCTTCAGGCAATCCATGTTAGAGAGGCTTCACAGAGCCTACAGAGGAATCCAAAGCTGCCCTAACTGCTCAGAAGTTCTTCAGGATATGAACTGAGCCTCCTATCTGGTGCAAAGTATGATGAGCTGTGAAGACTTCTCACTATAATCATGGCAGTGCATAAAAACATTATTTATATAGTGTTATTTTTTTTATATTGGACTTCTATGCCCCGCTGATGCCAACATCTTCATGCTTTGCACAGCAGAAAAAGGAAGAGTATGCATATTTTACACTATTCTAGCCATCCTAATTTAGATGCCATCTACACCCCCGAGGATTCTTGCATGGTGGGAAGTTCTTCCACAGTGATTTAAAGCACCTGAACTACAACTACCAGCTGGAAGAATCTGTCCTCATTCATTAAGTGCTTGTCAACTAGAGATAAGCAGCTAAAATTGCACACCTAAAATAGGTGATACTGCACTGTAAATAATGCTAAAGGGTTTGTGCCCCAAAATGCTTACAGTTCTAAATAAGAAAAGGAGGAAAACAGATAGGGGCTTAATTAGCTATATGCCACAAGATAGCAGTAGAGAGGGAAACAGTACCCAAGGTCTGTTCTCCATTCACTAGACTTCATTTGCACAGCAAAGACCTTTGTATGATCACGTTTTGAAGTTAAGCAAAAAATCTTCCACTAAAGAAAATCCTACCATGAATATTAGGAAAAAAAAAAAAAAAGAAAAACATCCTTCTCCCTTCCTTGAATCCTGGAAAAATAAAATTCTTTAATGCCTTCATCTTCTCACTTAAGATATAAATCTGCATTCTGAACTCTTTTTCTCCCATTTGATTACCATACTGAATCTGGGGGGAAAAAGCACACAGCAAAAGATATATTCTTTGAATGAAAAAAGGAAAAATTCTTAGTGTCACAGATGGCTGTCAGGATGAAATGAAGCTTGTGTCTGCTGAGGGAATCAGACGCTAGTGTGAAATCTGAATAGAAAGGAACATAGCAGAAGGCAACATTTCAAAAGGAGTTCAGCACCAACTGGCATTGTGAGGGTTAATTTACTGCCAGGAACTGCTGGGCTTTTCATTCTCAGTAGACACACAATAGACAGATCCCAAAAGTACCCATCATAATCACAGATGCTGGGGATTAATGCTAAAATGAAAGCTTCATGAATATTAAAAATATCAAAACTGCTAATGATGTAGCAGAGTTTGGAATAACAGCCAATCTGAAAATCTAAGTGTGCCACACAGACATAGTGAGACACTGTCTTTTTAAAACTGATTAAACCTACTCAATTTGTAACAGAAAGAGGTTTATGCATATTAGGAGCTGAATTGACTGCCAAACTTTACAAATTGCACAGGCTAATTACCATAATTAAGCTTTGGATTGAAGAAGAAAATTCCATTTATCTCAGAATGACTCAGTGGAACTTCAACAAAGAAGGCAAAGTACATCAGATGGTTTGGCCTTTTTTAATCTTTTTTTTTTTCCCCCCAAGTGGTGTTTCAAAAGCAGTCATGAAAAAAATAATCAGAGTGACAGCATAGGAATACTTTTGCTTGAAAATCAGAAAAAATGCAGTTTAGGGATCTGATTTTGGAATTTGTTGTAAACCTTCCCCTAGAAACTAGTACAGTAGAATATGTTATATATTTCAAACATAAAGTCTGAATCAGGAGGTAATGCAAAGCCACATGTCTTTTATAACCTGAAGCCACACATAATTCCTGCGACTATCCTTCATCAGTTTCCTGGAGAGGACGCTGGGTACCGTTTGATCTGATGGACTCTCCTACTGCTATACATGTCTGCTGTTTGCCCTCTCATGCTGATGCAGAGAAGTCACCCTGAAGGATGAGATAACAGCTACCTCATTTTAAGATAAAGATTACATATTATTCTATGACTTTGAGCTGAATCCAAAGTCTTCCACTAATCTCAAATGGGATTTGGCTCTTGTCCTCAGGGAATGCTTAGTCTGTGAACAATAAAAGCACTACTGTGAAAACTTCATTATAGGACACAGGAAAGTATCTTACTGTATTTCCTTTCCTATCCCCATTTAGGAAGAAAACATAATATGAAGGTCTTCCTTAAGCTTACCTAGGCTTTTAAGTCATACATATGAGACCACACGTACATAGAGACATCATGCAAAGAAGAACACTGAGATACTGAGGAAGTATTAATCCTCCCACATGTAATGGGACTCTGACTTTTTGCCCATCAGTTACTTCAGTTTTCTTTGCATTTATCTAACTTCTACTTCTAAGATGATGATGCTGATGTCTATATATTTTCAAGTCTCTTTACGGAATGCCTTGAACAAAATGGTCCCCAAAAATTTTATGTACAGGTTCAATTCTAGAAAATAAAGAAAACTCACAATGCATAAAAGACCCCCCTCAAAGCAAATTAAACAGACCTGCATTTCATTCATGTAGAACTCCAGGCAGTTATAATATATCTACCGTTATGGGCATGCTTTAAATACTTGTAAAAATAAACGTGAATTAAAGGCCTAGGTAAACATATGAAAGAAAACCAGGCAAAAATAAAAAGATCTTCATGTTCTAACATGATTTTATTCAGCTACATTAGGAGAATCATGGGGCCATCAGAACAGAATGCTGCAAAGAGAAACCAGGAACCATTTCAAAATGCAAATGACTAGAAGTGAGATATGTTACCCAAAACAAGAGAGATAAATATCACTACATTCTTCTCCATCAGCACTGGTGCTTTCAGGAACCACCTGAATTTTCTGGAGCACATCTTTCTTAAAGATTCAATAACATTTTAGAAGAACATATTCATATGTGAGCATGTAGGAGAGAAGAAACTACCAGCTAATTGTAGTCCAGAATTTGCATCCATCGAGACAGATTCAAATTTCAATGTGATATTACTCGTCCCATTTATACAAACCATACATATCTGCCTCTATGATATTCTAATCTCATGTAACGACTAAAATACAGAAAATACCACTTCATTTACTCCTTAAGGAATCAACAGAAATTATATTAAAATACCACGTCATGGATACTTTTACAAGAATCTTCCATCTATGCATGCCATGCCTTTCCCTCGTGTATATGGCTGCTAATACAACCAACTCAGAGATACCCATCAGCTGAAATTCTCCATTATGCAAACTAAGTGCCCTGGCAGCAACTCCACTCTGCATTCTGAATAATCAGAAGGCATTCAGCCACACATGCTCAAAATTAAGCTTGTGTTACTTTGTGTGAAAGCAGAAGAAAGAAATACAAGTTGTGGAGACCCTCTCATCATGAGGAATTTCTAGGATTGGGATATTTAAGTGATTAAGTTGAAGATGTACGTATGTGAGCAATTTTGTCTGTTACTGATTTTGTATATGGAAACGTATGTCTCCTCGTATAAGTTAGAAATAAGTCCAGAGATAGCAGAGATGCAAGTAGTAAAGGAAGAAGACAATCCCAGATTTACATCACTTTCCCTCTTTCTTATGCTCATCATTAAAAAAAGCAAACACACACATTAATTATTAAAAAATATAATAAGGAAGATTATCCTTTCTCCTTTTATGTTTTTTTAAGAGTCTTTTCTTGTCCTTGTATGGATCTATACTGGAAACACATGCAACTGTTACTGGATGAAATAGCTATAGAATAACCTGCACTATAAATCTTCCTAATGTGATTATGTCAGATTCTTTTTGTATCAATCCGTTATCAGAGACACCATTTTCTCTTTTTTTCTCGCAGTCCTGCACCCAACGGAAAGCTCTGTGGCCAGAAACTGCACAGGCAGCTTGCAGCAGGCAAACCACTGAAATGTCCAAGCCTTGCTTTTAAGTGGAATAAAGAAGTTAAGTGGCATCTAAAGACAGACAAAAAAAAAATTATTTCATTATTCTTACAGTAAGACACTGGCTGGCTGAGCTCAAAATCGCCATTCACATTTCAACACCTTGAGTGAAAAATGACAGCATTTAAGATGTCCATGCTTCACCTGATCTTTTGTTTGATGGACCATTCCTTGAGTACTTGTGGCTAGAATGAACTTCATATAGATAACATACTACTTAATAAACCATGTCTGTGCTTTGTCAGAAAATTTTTCCTTGCCCTCAGTTTAATGACAACAAAAAATCTTTTTATTCACAGGTTTGTAAACAAGTTCTTAAACCATGTATTATTTGGTATTTATAGTCTTTCCAGCAAGAATACACATAACCTAAAGCAGGTCAAGCACAACTGTGTGAGGTGCCCATGCTATGCGAGATGCCCTACTGCTGGTACTCTGTATTGTTTATCCCTCAGATAAGAACAGCAAAGACAAATTCTAAATATTTGAGTTTTGAGTGAATGAATGTTCAGTTAATGATTCAAGATTTCACATAGTCTGTTCTCTTTCATTTGTGTGTTTGGTTTTAGTTTCTTGTTTAAACAAACTAACAAAACCACTTAAAATACCTCAATGTAATCTAAAATCTTGCAGAAGAGACGAGGAAAGAACAGCTACAGCTCTGTCATTTATTACATGCAGAAAACCAATGTCTTCACAATATTTAAAATCAGTAAGAAGTACAAGAGTTGTGTTTTATTGAAACTGCATTAGTAAAATAATTTTATCCAAATTATTGTTCTATATTTTCAATTTCTAGAAAGGAAATAAAACTGTATATAAATGTTTTTTAGAGACTGCAAAGTAAAAAAAAAACCGAACCGAGGTAGAGCCCTAAACCACTGATGTTTCACCAGCTTAACAAAACTTTAAGGGCCTTTAGAAACTGGTATATTATTACTCAAGAATAGTTTTTATTAGAGTTTATAATACATCTGTTATTTCTAAAATCACTCAGGATTTTCTTAAGTTTTCTTTACATACGTTTCTGTTCTGTGGCAGTGGGCTAAAATCTTCATGCCTTGCTCTGGTGTTAGGAATAGAGACACTGAAGAACCCACCCCTGACCCTTCAGAGGGCTAAACAAACCCAGAAGATGCCTTCGTTAAAAACTCTTGTTCATGCTGGCCTAGAAGGAATCAGGTAATTTTATCAGCTGATGCTGATGAGGCTCTGTAAGTCTTCCGAGAAGTATACTACAGAATTGCACGCTTGGATGTTAAACTGTCGGCGCAGTAGAGCACAGACATACAGGTTTTAAAAATCATTCTTATTTTTAAAGTATTTCCAGATATAGAATAGAAAGTAAGTACTCAAGTCACCTTGAACTTTTAGTATGAAAACGTGTAGACATGATCTAAAAGATATCTGTAATGATCTTCAGAGAGAGAAATTTGGGAAATACCCCCAGGCTGACCTGTACTTTGGAAGAAAACATTTCTTTATATTGAGCTATGGACTATAAATATGCTGAAATTTCATTTATTCTAAATCTTGAAGTATGGACAAAATAGCGGCAGGATACAAATACTCAGAGAATTAAGGAATATATTACCTATCACCTGTAGGTTACCGGTTCAGATTCTGTCAGATGAATAGGGACGGAAAGTCAATACAAGGCAATGGCTGCTTCATGAACTACATGTGAATCAGGTAAGTAGTCCAAGGGCAGATCCTGGTATAGAAGAATTCATGATGAGGAACAGCTGGTGGGTGCAGCAAAAAAGCCGAACTGAACTCCTTTCTAATAAAGACTCATATCATGAAAATATGCCTGAGAAAGTACGGGCTGCACATCATTTGCGCTGTAGATTCAAAAGATCCATCTGCCTTCAAATGCTGTTAATAGGGCATGAACATATTGTCCTGGTTTGGCCTAAACCAGGCCGATTTTCCTTTCAGTGATTTTTACTTTCAGCTAAGTCTCCTCTAACTAACTGCATGTTTTTGCAGACAGTGTCTGCTTCCAGGACTGATAACGCTCGAAGTTTGTAGTTATCACTGAGGCACCGGTAGGGATGTTGTGCAGAAAGGCTCTTGCTGTACTTATTCTTGAGAGAAACCAAGGTCACTGCTGAATTCCTCATTGCTTACGAGTGAAGAGCCGAAGGGGGGTCGCAGCTGCAGTGGGAAGCAGACAGGGCAGGTGACCCAAAATTGACCAACGAGGGTATTCCATCCCATACACGTCATTCTCGGTATAAAGTGGGGGGATCACGAGGGTCTCGCTCTCTTTCTGCTATGGCCGGTGTCCAAGGAGGACTCCGTCTGTTTTCCTGCTGCCCCCGATCCCGATCCGTGCGTTCCTGAATCCAGCTCTCGACCATCGCTAGGCCCAGGCTGGGCCTTCCCGGAGCCTGCCCTGCAGTGCCGGTGGTGACGTGGCTGACTTCAGGGGAGCTCAATCTTGGTTTTGTATATATATTTGTATATATTTGATTATTTCTATTATTATTATACTTTTTTTTTCATTATTATAGTTTATTAAAACTGTTTTAATTTTCCAACCCAGAAGTCTCTCTCCCTTTTCCCTTTCCCTTTCCCTCTGGGGGGAGGGGGGGGGATAACAGAGGGCATCTGCCGCAGGTTTAATCGCCAGCCCAGCTTTAAACCGTGACAGATTTATTGGCGCCCAACGTGGGGCTCGAGAGAAGCTCCGACAGGTTGCTCTGATAAGTCGAATCCCAGCTCCAGTGGGAGGAGACCCGGAGAGCTCAGCCAAGAGAGTATCAGATTTCTTCCTTTGAGATTTACGAGGGGTTGGAAATTAAAACAGATAGCTAAGATGGTAATGTCATTTGTGAGCCTTGTGTTACCTCTTCTCTTTATAAAGCTTGTTTTACAGTTATGTGTAATGATACCTTACTTGCCGTATGCGCTGTGTGTTAGTGCTTACGTGTGGTTTAACAGGGCGTGCTGGTCAAAATGTGTCGTTTCGGTATGGGTTGTGATACTGATTTATGTCGTGATAAACTGGGCAGTCATTATTCCGATCTCTTATCTCTATGATACAATGATGGGCAGCTTTAATCGCGAATCGGTAGCTGCGCACACCGGGCGTCTTTTAACTGATTTTGATAGTATCTGCTCCTTTTTTGCCAAGCTGATTCCTGCAAAATTCGAACAGGGCATGTTGTTATTTTTGGGTGTCCTGTATGTGTTACTGGTGTGCTATGTGATTAGATGTCGGTGCAGCAACAGCGGGAGGTATCATGCTGCCCCTGTAACCAGGAGAAAACACCGAAAGAAATCAACTAGTAAAGTGAAGGATGATGATTCAGAGGCTTCTAAGGCAGAGCCAGCACGGGACCCAGGTGAGGGCCCTTCTCAGTCAGAGTCAGGGCCTGACACAGAGGGGGGTTTCCTTGATCGTCTTTTTAAAGAAGGCCCATTACACAAGAAGGACAAGAAAGGTCCTTCTAAAGCAGAACAATCACAGGAGGACTCGGACTCGGAAGTAGAGATAACCTACCACTCCTTATCCCTGAAAGAACTGCGAAATATAAGAAAAGATTTTAGTCGTTATGACGGTGAGCCAATAATTACCTGGTTGCTCCGATGCTGGGATAATGGGGCAGATAGCATAGAATTGGATGGCAGAGAAGCCAGACAGTTGGGATCCCTGTCCAGAGATGGTGGTATTGATAAGATGCTTCCAAGAAGGTCGAACAGTATCAGTCTCTGGAGGCGACTCTTGTCAGCTGTAAAGAGCAGGTATCCCTATAAAGATGATGTTATGAGCCACCTAAGCAAATGGACCACTATAGAAAAAGGTATTAACTACCTTAGAGAACTAGCTGTGCAAGAGATCATTTATAAACACCCTCAGGACATTGTAGATCCTGTAAATCCTGATGAAGTGGAATGCAACCGATCCATGTTCCGGAAGGTTGTGAAGAGTGCTCCACCAACACATGCCCCTACATTGTCAATATTAGTCTGGGGAGAAGATGCTATGGCACGACCTAGTGTGGGCGAAATGGCTAACTATATGCGACAGTATGAAGATAGTATTTCTTCCCCACTGCAGGCCCGTGTCTCGGCTGTGGAAAAACTGACTAAGGAAAACAAAGACACATTGACACAACTGTCAGACAAACTGTCCAGGATCGAGAATAAACTTGACTCTCTACCTACACAGGCCCGCGTTGCAGCCTTTAGGAGGCAACGCCCTCCTACTGGACCGGCTCAAAGGAAACGGAACACGTCACGAGGTATCCTGTGGTTTACCCTGCGTGATTATGGGGAGGACATGAACAGATGGCATGGACAACCTACCAGTACCCTACAGGCACGAGTACGTGAGTTGCAAGCTAACAGAAATACCAGAGAGAATTTTTCTAGGAGGATGGCTGCTCCAGTTACCAATGAGCAGGACTCCAGTCAGGGTAGATGGGCCTCAAATCCTTTTTTTCCAAGAGTGAATAGAGGAAATGAAGGTCCAATCCCCGTGAGCAGCACGAATCCAATCTTTAATTAGAGGGGCCCTGCCTCTAGCCAGGAGGAGGAGAGGGATAACCGGATTTATTGGACTGTGTGGATTCGATGGCCTGGCACATTAGAACCACAAAAGTATCGAGCCCTGGTAGACACTGGTGCACAGTGCACCCTCATGCCATCGAATCATAAAGGGACAGAATCTGTCAGTATCTCGGGAATAACAGGGGGATCTCAAGAGTTATCTGTATTGGAGGCCGAAGTGAGCCTAACTGAAAATGAATGGAAAAAGCACCCCATTGTGACTGGTCCAGATGCTCCATGCATCCTTGGCATAGACTACCTTAAGAAAGGGTATTTTAAGGACCCAAAAGGATATAGATGGGCCTTTGGTGTAGCAGCTGTAGAGACTGAGGACATTAAACAGCTGTCTACCTTGCCTGGCCTCTCAGAGGATCCTTCTGTTGTGGGGTTGCTGAAAGTTGAAGAACAACAGGTGCCAATTGCTACTGCCACGGTGCACCGACGACAATATCGCACCAATCGAGACTCCCTGATCCCCATTCATAAACTGATTAGACAATTAGAAAATCAAGGAGTGATTAGCAAGACTCGCTCACCCTTTAATAGTCCTATATGGCCAGTGCAAAAGTCTAATGGAGAATGGAGATTAACTGTGGACTATCGTGGCCTAAATGAAGTTACACCACCTCTGAGTGCTGCTGTGCCAGACATGCTAGAACTTCAATACGAACTGGAGTCAAAGGCAGCCAAGTGGTACGCCACTATAGACATTGCTAATGCATTTTTCTCTATTCCCTTGGCACCAAAGTGCAGGCCACAGTTTGCTTTTACCTGGAGAGGTATCCAGTACACCTGGAATCGACTGCCCCAGGGGTGGAAACACAGTCCTACTATTTGCCACGGACTGATCCAGACTGCACTAGAAAAGGGTGGAGCTCCAGAACATTTGCAATATATTGATGACATCATTGTATGGGGTGATACAGCAGCAGAAGTTTTTGACAAAGGGGAGAAAATAATTCAAATTCTTCTGCAAGCTGGTTTTGCCATAAAAAGAGGCAAGGTCAAGGGGCCTGCCCGGGAGATCCAGTTTTTAGGGATTAAATGGCAAGATGGGCGTCGCCAGATCCCGATAGAGGTGATCAACAAAATAACAGCCATGTCCCCACCAACTAACAAAAAGGAAACACAAGCCTTCTTAGGCGTTGTGGGTTTCTGGAGAATGCATATTCCAGATTACAGCCAGATTGTACGCCCTCTTTATCAGGTGACCAGAAAGAAAAATGATTTTCAGTGGGGCCCTGAACAACAACAGGCTTTTGAACAGATTAAACAAGAAATTGTGCATGCAGTAGCCCTTGGACCAGTCCGTATGGGACAAGATGTTAAAAATGTGCTCTACACCTCAGCTGGGGACAATGGTCCTACCTGGAGCCTCTGGCAGAAAGTGCCAGGGGAGACTCGAGGTCGACCCCTAGGATTTTGGAGTCGAGGATACAAGGGCTCTGAGGCCAATTACACCCCAACTGAAAAAGAGATACTGGCAGCATATGAAGGAGTTAGAGCTGCCTCAGAGGTAATTGGTACTGAAGCACAACTTCTCCTGGCACCCCGATTACCAGTACTAGGCTGGATGTTCAAGGGTAAGGTTCTTACTACTCATCATGCAACTGATGCTACATGGAGTAAATGGATTGCATTAATTACACAGAGGGCTCGAATAGGAAACCCTAATCGCCCAGGAATCTTAGAAGTGATCATGGACTGGCCAGAAGGCAAAGACTTCGGAATGCCACCAGAAAAGGAGGTGACACGTGCTGAAGAAGCCCCACCTTATAATGAACTACCAGAGGATGAGAAGCAGTATGCCCTGTTCACCGATGGATCCTGCCGTCTTGTAGGAAAGCATCGGAAGTGGAAAGCTGCTGTATGGAGTCCCATACGACGAGTCACAGAAGCCACAGAAGGACAAGGTGAATCAAGTCAATTTGCAGAGGTAAAAGCCATCCAGCTGGCTTTAGACATTGCTGAACGAGAAAAGTGGCCAAGGCTGTATCTTTATACTGACTCATGGATGGTGGCAAATGCCTTGTGGGGGTGGTTAAAGCAGTGGAAGCGAAGCAACTGGCAGCGTAAAGGTAAACCTATTTGGGCTGTTGAACTGTGGCAAGATATTGCTGCTCGGCTAGAGAAACTAGTCGTGAAGGTACGTCATGTAGATGCTCACGTACCTAAAAGTCGGGCAACTGAGGAACATCGAAACAACCAACAAGCAGATCAGGCTGCTAAAGTGTTCCAAATAGATTTGGACTGGGAACATAAAGGTGAACTATTTTTAGCTCGGTGGGCTCATGACACTTCAGGTCATCAAGGGAGAGATGCAACATACAGATGGGCTCGTGACCGAGGGGTGGACTTAACTATGGACTCTATTGCACAGGTTATCCATGATTGTGAAACATGCGCCGCAATTAAGCAAGCCAAACGGTTAAAACCTCTGTGGTATGGGGGGCGGTGGTTGAAATATAAATATGGGGAGGCCTGGCAAATTGACTACATCACACTCTCTCAGACCCGCCAGGGTAAACGTTATGTACTTACCATGGTGGAGGCGACCACCGGATGGCTGGAAACATACTCTGTGCCCCATGCCACTGCCCGGAACACTATCCTGGGCCTCGAAAAGCAAATCTTGTGGCGACACGGCACACCAGAGAGAATTGAGTCGGATAACGGTACTCATTTCAAAAACAGTCTCATAGATAACTGGGCCAAAGAGCATGGCATCGAATGGGTATATCACATCCCCTATCATGCACCAGCCTCTGGGAAAGTTGAACGGTATAATGGGCTGTTAAAAACTACCCTAAAAGCAATGGGGGGTGGAACCTTTAAAAACTGGGATAAGCATTTGGCACAAGCTACCTGGCTAGTTAACACCAGAGGATCTATCAACCGAGCTGGCCCTGCTCAGTCAGACCTTTTACATACAATAGAAGGGGATAAAGTCCCTGTGGTGCATGAAAGGAATCTGTTGGGAAAAACTGTCTGGGTTCTTCCTGCTACGGGCAAAGGTAAACCCATTCATGGGATTGCTTTTGCTCAAGGACCTGGATGTACTTGGTGGGTGATGCTGCAGGATGGTGGAGTCCGATGTGTCCCTGAAGGTGATCTGATCTTGGGTGAGAATACTTAATTCTGAACTGCATGATGTTAATTGCTGCATAATACTAACAGTGTTCATAAGTGTCTTTCAGGTTGAAGCAGTGGTGATGAGACCGGAGCTAGCTGCAAGTGGAGTCCAGTAACCTCCTCGAGACTGACATCTTTAACCTGCAACCCATGGGCACGAACTGTGACAAAGCTCATATCATCTCTCCTACCCTGGGAGACTCCTAGCCAGATGGAAACCCACAATCCTGAACTAAATGAACTTGATGAACTTTTTTTTTGTATAGAGATGAATCATAAACTAATGTTATCTGTATATATTTTAAAATGAAAAGTTAGTGGTGATCTGAGTATGACGTGAATGGTATGGAATAAGGGGTGGAATGTCCTGGTTTGGCCTAAACCAGGCCGATTTTCCTTTCAGTGATTTTTACTTTCAGCTAAGTCTCCTCTAACTAACTGCATGTTTTTGCAGACAGTGTCTGCTTCCAGGACTGATAACGCTCGAAGTTTGTAGTTATCACTGAGGCACCGGTAGGGATGTTGTGCAGAAAGGCTCTTGCTGTACTTATTCTTGAGAGAAACCAAGGTCACTGCTGAATTCCTCATTGCTTACGAGTGAAGAGCCGAAGGGGGGTCGCAGCTGCAGTGGGAAGCAGACAGGGCAGGTGACCCAAAATTGACCAACGAGGGTATTCCATCCCATACACGTCATTCTCGGTATAAAGTGGGGGGATCACGAGGGTCTCGCTCTCTTTCTGCTATGGCCGGTGTCCAAGGAGGACTCCGTCTGTTTTCCTGCTGCCCCCGATCCCGATCCGTGCGTTCCTGAATCCAGCTCTCGACCATCGCTAGGCCCAGGCTGGGCCTTCCCGGAGCCTGCCCTGCAGTGCCGGTGGTGACGTGGCTGACTTCAGGGGAGCTCAATCTTGGTTTTGTATATATATTTGTATATATTTGATTATTTCTATTATTATTATACTTTTTTTTTCATTATTATAGTTTATTAAAACTGTTTTAATTTTCCAACCCAGAAGTCTCTCTCCCTTTTCCCTTTCCCTTTCCCTCTGGGGGGAGGGGGGGGGATAACAGAGGGCATCTGCCGCAGGTTTAATCGCCAGCCCAGCTTTAAACCGTGACACATATACACAAAATCAATGTCACTAGGCACCTTATTCCACAACTCTGCAGCCACGTCTCTGCAGAGATCGCTTTTGCTGCCCAGGGAAATGCATTCACTTCATAAAAATATGTACTTCAATAAATGGTATACACCAATGCTCTTTCTTGCAAAGCAATAAATGAAAATGATAATTTCAAAAAGGCTATATTAGTATTAGATGACTAAGTATTATAATATTGCTTAACCAATATAAAGATAATACTATTAGAGTTTTTTATTAGATGGTACTAATAGGGTTTTAAAAATTTAAGATCTTTATGAAGTTAAGTTTTTAAGAAGTTTTTGTTTCTTAAGAAGTTGTTTAGAAAAAGAGTGAAGAAAAGATAGGAAGATGCTAGTGGACCTTCTGATTATTTTTTAAGAAGAGCTGATTATTACTTAGCAGCAATTTTCTGATTTTCATTTAAGACTTTTCATTCTAGAAGTTCATTTCCAGTACATTTCAATGAGTGATAAGTTACAAGTTAGTTTAACTCCCAGCAACCCCAAAGTGCAACATTTTGACGCTAGTGTAGCCAGAGCCTCAGGGAATATGTCCAGAAAGCAAATTCACTGCTGCAGTAAATCAAGTTGCTTTCTAAATTTAATTTCCCACACTGCCCAGAGTTTTTGAGAAAATAGAAAAGCCAGCTCTTTACCACCTACACTGTAGATAATTCAAAGGATTCTGCTAATACCATCTGGCAGCACAGTTAAAAAGTTAAATTATTTAAGCAATCAGAATTTAAATGACATGGTTTCAGAACAGATTTAAGCAGCTCTCAAATTAAATAAAATTAATAGGTTACAGAATAAAAAAATCTAGAAAATACTAGTGATATTATCAACGCTTTTATTCATACTGCACGCATCATTGTCCTCTTCATTCCATATTTTCACTTTCAATTATGCTAATTTTTTTATAAAATGCCATATCAGAACCTCCATCATATAGTAGCTAATGTAACACAACTTTCCACTAACTTTATTCAAGGCAACAACTTTCATTCTGTGCATTTTTAAAAGAACTTCAAATATCTACCCAGTGAAAATCCTTGGATTTTTACTTTGTTACTCAATTCATTTTCAGTATATCTAGCTGCTTCTATAAAGTACCTACGTCCTCCGCAATCTTTATTTTTAATTAGTTTGAAGGTAAATCTAGAAATAAAACTCTGCTGTACTTTTTGGTCACAGATAACTTCTTTCACTGTGCCTGAGCTGCAGTTTTACCCACACAATTTTCTGTACTACAAAGAGAGATGAAGTAGCTTTATCTAACCTGGTTACAGTATAGGAAGAATGCTTTCAAGGATCTGAGGAGTATCTGCAATGCATTTAAAATAATAATGCAAAGTACTTGAAACATTTAAGAAAACCCTCCAAAAATCAAACACCCCTCCTCCACATACACTTTGTTTTTTGGAAAAGGACAACTGAATTTGTAATAGCCTATGAATTCACAGTGCACCTACTTAGCAAAACTTCTTTTCAAACCACGCAAAATTGCGGACATCTGTATCAAGGCTGGCTACTCTTCTCCAATATTGGACAATAATATTAAACACCTGCTTTTACAGCCTACTGGATGAATACGGCTGCTTTTGACAGACAAGTTCTGGAACTAAACCATCAAATTACAAACCAAGTTAATCTAGGGAGGAATAGAAAAGATGGAAAGAGTGGAAAAGGATACAAATGTCCGTTTGTGCGTAAGCAAGTGATAAATCATGGAGTACAACGTTATTTCCTGGCATCTTTTTATAATGTGGTTAGAGACTGATGAAATACCGGACTAGACATAGTAAATCTGATAACTAGTTCTATCCAACCCAGATTTCTGTCCATGCTGGATGTTCAGAGAACTAAAATACACCTAACCTATTAGACAGCGTTAGAGATGGAGGAAGACTACTTATAATCCCATTTATGGTTAGAAGGACGAGTTAACTAATTTTTTTTTAAGAGAAAAGACTAAAAAGAGAATAAGTTATATGGAAACAAAATATACACATCAGAGAGACGCACTGAACATTTCAGCAACTGTTGCTAATAGAAGTCCCAAACAATGCACTTGGAGTGGAAATCACTGCCACATGTTAAATGTATTTAGGATGTGATGCAGAAGGACAAGATTAGTACAAAAATTCCAAATATGTGCAGGGAAGGAGATAACCCCTAAGGAATTCCAGTTCCACACAATAAAGGTGAAACTGCTCTGCTCAGGTTTCCCCATGTAGCTGTAGCTACATCTGTGTTGCTATTCCCACTACCCGTTTCACATGCAGCTGCACCAAAACCTACGTGTGAGGAGAATCAGAGAACCCATCTGTGTTTAGCATAATATCGCCACAGGCACCGGAGTGGCAAACATGCAAATGAGCTGATTAATCAGGAGGTAATTATGCTTGGGTTACTCTTTCTGTTACAGGACTGCTTTGATAGCAAGATTAGGTATTATATGTAGGAGCAGCTCGTAGGGGAAAATGTTACAGTACCCTGTGAGACAGTTTAAAGTCCTTTACAAGCACATTTCCTGTAATATTTAGATGAATGTTTCATTTATGAGAATAGGTTCGTATGTCATTAACTAAGTGAATCTTGACAGTGAGAGCAAATCTATAAAATATTGATTTCCAAAATAAAACATTTACATGGCACCTTCCAGCTGAAGTAATTCCCCGGCATGGGGTACAATCTATTTACTAATTTCCTTCAAGGACTGTTTTCTCAGATTAGCTGATTCTCAGATCTCTCCATCTGTTAGGACTGTGCTGCTGCAAGATGGAGCAGGAGTCACTGAAGGAAGATTATCTTTCAAAAAAAAAAAAAAAAGCAAGATGGATTGAGCATCTTCATTGACTATACAAAAATTCTTGGTTTTGAATTCAGATGGGCTAAGGCAAAAAGCGAAAAATCTACAGCAGTTACATTGCAGAGTACCAAGCAAACTTTTTATGCCCAGAGTATAAGTGTAAGGCAGTGGAGGATTTCTATCTCCAACTTTGAGAGAGATTGCCCTAGAGGATGCTCAATGATAGCAATCAAGGAAAGCTATCCCAGCCTGTGACTCACAGATCAGCAGCTCTGGCTTACTGACTGCCATACCTCCTCGGTGGCTCCTCTGCAAGCAGTAGGAATTGCTGCAGCTGGGGACTGGGTGTTGTTCTGCAACCATACCAAACCTAAGTGCATTCTCAAACTGTGTTACTCTCATATTACTCAGTGTTCAGAACACAGCTGACATTTTAACATTCATTTCTGTGTACTGTTTCATTCCCTGTGTGTTTACATGCAGGCATTTCCTACTTTTGAACTTCTGTAGGATCTGGTCACAGACTACCAGAATCAGCAGAAGAACAGGCACACCGGAGCTAATTCACGATATAAGGACTTCAGTGTTTAGTTGCACTGATGATAAATCTCTATGGACTCAGGCCTATGCTATCTCTATCAGCTAAGGTTATTTTCCCTGCTGAGAAGATTTAGTACACTTCACAGAGAGGGCAGCAAGCCCAAGTAGGAAGCAGACTTTCACAGATGTCAAACACAATAGCCTGTTCACAGGTGAGAGTTACACGATGATTAGGATCACAATAATGGAGGTTCGTATTTCTAGAGGGACCACTAAATGCCCCGGGATCCATTATTTATACCAAAAATATTTATACGTGCGCAGATATCATGTGTCCAGCTTTCACCTCCTGAAGGGCCTAGCTTAGCATAGCAAACTGAGCTGAGACGTGGGGACTTCAGCACAGCCAGAGCCAGCCACAGCGTGCCCGTTCCTCACCACCCAGGCACCTGCACCTCTCCATGCTTTCACCTTGAAGAAATCTTGAAAGCAAGATTTGCACCTAATATTAAATCTTGCAATAAACTAAGGGTGAGAAGGGTACACCTAAAATATTTTCCCTCTGCAGGGAACTTCTCTGTCTCACATCTGTGGCGAGATGACTATGAGGTGTGTTTAAGAAGTGACGTGTGATTACTGCACTCTAGCATTCACAGAATCACAGAATATTAGGGATTGGAAGGGACCTCGAAAGATCATCTAGTCCAATCCCCCTGCCGGAGCAGGATTACCTAGATCATATCACACAGGAACACGTCCAGGCAGGTTTTGAATGTCTCCAGAGAAGGAGATGTTCATACAAAAGCATCCCGTGCAGGTTAACTACAACATTCCTCTAAAACGCTTCAGTGTCCCCCTTCTCCTGGTGCCTGGCCTTCTCGCCAATGTGGCTGATTACATCTCTGATGGAAAGCTCTAATAGTGATTTTCCACTGGGCTTCTTCAGAGCCTGGATGCTGGTTGCAAAAAATCAGTCAGTTTGGAACCTAGCTGATTCCAGCTGAGTTTTGGAACCCCACATTCATCTTGGATTGGGCTTATTTTTTTAAAAAAATGAGCTAAAATATGCACAGCAGCAGTGATTCGTGACAGTAAGTGACAGTCTGTGTTGTGGACAGTCTTGTGGCTTAGGAGACGTTCAGTGCCTGGAAGAGCTGGCTGTTGATCTGCCTCTGCTGTGCCTGGGGAAAGGGTGATGATCTGCTGGACCCCTGCACACTAAATAAGCTATTTCCTATTCAGAAACTCTTCAGCCCTTTCACCCGAGCACCTAAGCATTAACCTGTTTCCCACAGCATGTTACATGAGTTTGGGAGCTGAAGTAACACTAAAATCCACTGTCAAATTCAGAGCCTTTGTTAGGGAAGAGGCTCCCACTGCTCACAGCTGCTCTCTGGCACCTTCATCTCTCTTGAAACAATACTAACATCTGTACCAACCAACAGAAAAAGAAAAGTAGCAAACAAAGCTAAAACTATTTCTTCTCCAAAGTATCATTCAGTGCTGTGTTATCAGCTGTGACATTCTAAGGTAATCGAACGCTCTTGCAATTCACTGCAATTCCCTAGCACCCTGAACCAAATCGTAAGATAAATAAATACTTGAAAATTAACTCACTTCCACACATGAAACAAGTAATACTGGACAACTGCTTTAATATCCCTGCTGAGTAGACATGCCAAGCTGTCTGACAGAAACCCAAACAACTTCATTTTGTGGAAAGACGAAAAAACAGTAAACTTGAAGCTGAGGTACTCCATCACTTGGGCTTTTTTCCACTTCTTGCATGGGGAGATGGGATGTTGAATGGGCCAGACCTTTTAGGGTGAATATGCCTACACTCTTCTCTTAGGCTAAGTACCCAAAGTGGACTAGAGGATCAAAAAAAACCAGGTTTTAATCAACTAAAACCTTCAGTACTTAACTTCTAAAAGAGAAAAAACTCTGCATACAGAAAAGAGGAAAAAGTAATGTAAAAAGTCACAGGCAATTCCCACTGCTCTCTTTGCCTTGGCACATTTGCCTTAGCCCTTTGTTTCACTCGCTGAGAAACTGTCGGATTAGAGCAACTCTGACCGGTCTGCGGTGATCCCTGGGAGGTTATTTCTATCCCCACCATTGGCTGTAATTGTTTTTTAAAATTTTTTCTACATGAGATCCCAGTTATATCTTTGCTGTGACTCCCTGCTTTTCCTTTTCCTGCCATTCACCTGCATTTGTAAATTTTTTTTCCTTAAGAGAATAACAACCTGCTGACAAAAGCAAGTAGTTTTTGTTCATCATATTTGTATTCCTGAAATAAGAAATATTCTCTGTGAAACTACATGTATAATTTGAAATCTTAGAAGAGATTTCACACAAGGTGTGTTAAAAATCAACTGAAAAAATAAGATGAACTAAAGAATGACCGACAGTTAAACAATCATGCTATGTGAGACTCTACAAGTGTAAATTTTGGCAAGAGTGGATTATGCGTAACACATATTTACATGGATAACAGTAGTAGCACACAGTATTTTCTTTTGTATTATAACTTCTTGAAACAGTTTTACAGAAGACAAGAATCCCACCGCATTTGGAAGTCTAAAACTAGGTGACTCTGCTCTACACATGTAAGCCAGGGGTTTTGGTTTTTCACCAACAAAAATCAGTAGGGCAATTCAAAAGATTTGGCTCAGTTTGTCTGCCTATATTCAGGAAAGAATGAGTTCTTATCTTTCAAAGTGCGAAGTCAGTCAAAAGGATAAAAGTTATTATAGTCATGGGTCATCCCAGAAAATACAAGGCTTATAGTTTACCTTTCTCTTCACTGACTGTGTATAAATTATACTACTTTTAAGATGTGGTGCATTATGTGTATTCTTCCTTATTCAGAGATTTCTTCAGATTTATTCTGAATATAGTAATTCACAGCACATGCCTTAGGTTTTCAGTTCTCCTAAAGAACGATAATGATGTGATTAAAATGCCTGTAAAATAATATAATTAAATCTTTTAGGCAATCTTTAGAAGCTTCACTAAAGCACTTTGAAAGCACTCAAGCCATGAATACATTCCTGAAAAGCATACTAAAAGTATATTATTTTAATTTAATTTTTTGGCCTTTAAAGAAAACCTGTAAACTCCCCCTCCAATTTCCACTGTTTTATTTTGCTTTCAACAAATGTGGCTTTCATCAGATATACATGGAGCTTAATCAAATATAAAGCTGACATAGAAATAGCAGGCAGTTGGCAATACTTGTTACTACTTCCCTTTGAGAGGACAGTTACAACAAAATTTAGGTAGATTTTTTACTGAAAACAGTAAAATTTGTCAGTATTGTTAACCTAAATAGGGAAAGAGCTGCCAGACTGTAAAGAGTTATTAAGGAAGTGATAATGAGGCAGCTCCAGGAACAACTGGATGCTATAATATTTGCTATTTATTCTTAACAGGCTGAAATGATGTGGAAGTGGAACTGAAACTGTACCAACCTAATGGCCCAGGGAAGGTTGCCCTCAAGTGATTTTTTTATTAGCATTATAAGCTGCTTCTGATGCTATGACTAAAACTTGCTGTTGATTTGCCTCTGAATTTTAGCAAACCAGACAGAATGTTCTTTCAGGTTATTGATGTCAGAAGCCCCAAAGGAAAATTTGGCATTTTTTCACCTTCTTACACGGATTAGAGTTTAGGTCCTCTCGGCGTAACCTGTTATGTACTGTTTACAATGTGCAAACATGCAAGTGGAAATCCACGGAACATTGGTCTGTATGATTCTCGGCTTGGGCAGCATCTGATGCTCAGCCATGTCATTCACTCAGTTTCATGCCATTCAGCTGGTGGGCTTCAGCAGCACAGCATTTATTGGCTAAGCAGCAGACTATGTGCTGAGCATCTAATATAATACATCAGTGATTATGGGTTTGTTTTCTCTCTTATGAATGGATTTTAATAATGAAAAACTGGAAGAAAATTCTTAGGTCATCAAGGACAGTCCCTTGGTATTACAGGCAACCACATTTTGTAATCCCTTATGTAAACTGATCAAGCTCCCTCAAATCTGTAATATTTTTATGACCTTCAGAGGTGGCAGCAGCAAGGAATATTTGTTTTGTTTTACACTGGATGAACCTTCCTAGCTTTTGTTATAGCCAAAGACAGCCCCCCAGCCACAAGCACAACAGAATTTAAGAAAAAAAAAAAAGTACCTGATGTATTAAAAAACATCTGTCTCAGCATTAGCCAAATACTTTTGTGCGATAAAAAAGTCTAATACAATACTATCATAAAATTTCTTTTAAATTACAAAATACACACACTTGTAATCACAAGATCATATTGAAATGTGAATTTTATTTTATGATAAGCAACTATGCCATACTGAGCTGCAGTTACCACTACAACTAGGGCTGAGACCAATCATCCAAATTTAATTCAGTGTTTGTGAAGCTGAAGTTGATCAAACAATACAAGATTTGCCAAAAATCCAGCTTAATTTGATTCTATCTAATATGTGCAATCAACCCTACTGCAACCAGAAAAAAAAAGGATAAACAACACACATGGCATAGCAGAGCAATTCAGCCTCAGAAAAAGAGCCTAATGACACAGTATTATGACTTACATTTGGATGATCCATCTATCATGTAGAATTTAAACTTGAACATATTGATGCCATCTTTGAAACCAAATCTATCAATTTGTTTAAGATAGAAATAGGAGTGGCAGAAGATATTTCTGATCCTAGGCTAAATAAGAACATTAAAAAAAAAAGACAACTGGAAGAAGTTGTATAATTTTTGCCATTGGCCATGAAGAGCTGATAATTATTGGCAGTAGCACATCAGACATTCTTTAAATAAAGAACGTTGAACAGAGCATTTGGTTATATTCTCAGATCACACTTTTGTGTTGCACAGAAAGCTGTCTTAAGCAAACACTTGCTGTTCTTGAGTTTGCAGAACAGCAACTTTATTTGTGGTCTCATGAAATACCTCATATCTTGCTGATGACAGACAAGTGCCTATACTTCTCGCTCAAGGGCAAGCTGGAAATCAGGATTTTGGACCAGAAAATGTGTAATAAAATAGTTAAAGTTCAAATTATGACTGTAGCAAACACATGCTCAGTTTTCAATACGTAGGATCTGCTAAGGCTTTCTTAGCTGTAAGGTAATTAGGTATATATTATAACTTTCTCCAAACAGACCGACCTAGAAGAATGAAACAGCCTCAGCTCCAGCACCTGACTGCAGGGAGAAGGAGCGGTGGAGTGTGGGTAGCAACATCTGTGCTGTATTTGTTTAGCAAGACCAGCTTCAGAAACAAATTCAGAGGATCAAGCTCAACTTTTTGCAAAGATCTCGATGCTGTGCTGGGGCGGGCAAGACATTTGACCTGGTGGTTCTTACTGTCAATCTCTGCACTTGACAAAAACACAGCTTGGCAGCAGCATTACAGCATCTCTTCCTTGGCTCAGTTTTTCATTGTATTTATCTAAGACAGTCATTTCTGTATCTGGGAAGTGATGGGAGGATGCTAACCTAACCTCAGTACGTCCAAAAGCAACAGCTACGAGTGCAAAGGAGCATACTGAACTACCTGATCAAAATTCCATTTCTGTCACTGCTATCAAGTACTCCAGACATATTTAATAACTAAGCTACAATAGTCCTACTTCTGTAGTTCTAAAGCTATGAAAACTGCTTTAAAAAAAAAAAAAAAGATGGTGTGAAAACAAGGACCAACAGCCAAATTCAGGCCATTGCAGCTCTTGAAACACCAGCTCCAACTTTTCTTGAGAAACACGGATATCTCACCCAGAAATCGGGCTGTATTTGTTTTGCAATTTGAGTGAGTCAGACACATAAATATTTGAGTTTTAATTCAATTGCCTCTCCTACAGTCAATGAGTCACTACTACTCTGATATCTGAGGAGTCTCACTAGGGGAGGTCCTGGAAATGTGTTACAACTCCCAAGTGGATTCCAGCCGGAAAGTCTGTAAGCTGCACATTTAAAATGTATGAACTTATTTTCCTTTCATACACTCAAAATATATGTAATGAACTAGAATGTGTTTGCTTCCTGGACAGCAAACAATCTTGCAGCCAGAAAAAATGTTTACTTTGTAAACACTCTTTTCTTTTCAGAAAACCGTTTTCGCAATAGGTTCCATGATGAAAAACAGTTGAGGTCATAAAAGACCTAAAAGAAACAGAAACTAACATTTTTCCTTCTCTCTAAACTCCTGAAATTAACTTATAAGAAGTTACAGTCACTCTAATGTGCAAAAAATACAGAGAACATACTTTATACAAATGGATGATGCAAGATAATTTCAACGCCTTTGATCAAATAGGGAGTATTATGAATTTTTCCATACACAAGCTGCAAAGAGAGACTAATTAAAAATTAAAAGGCTACATTCCATTGGCATACACCTTACAAATCAAATGGGGGAGTCAGTTGCAACTGCAACATAAAAATAATTAATGCAAAGGTGTAAGAGAGGAACTCCCTTTCCTATATGACACTCTGTAATATTCCTGTAACCTTCTTGAGTCATCTTACCACCACTTAGCACGAAATGAGCCACCATTTACTCACTTGTGACAGTTTCTATTTTGACTCATACTGGATGAAATATGGGGTCAGCACCGAAGAAGCAAACGGACACCAAATTCAGTCCTGCTCTGAATTCAGGAGAATTCATTTGTTTCACTCATGGAGGTACAGGTGAGAAAAGAAAAATAACCATGCCAGAGCTCAACAGGTCCAAAACAATGACAATGGCAAAACAAAAGACAAATCTTCACAACCTTCGTGGCCTTGTGAGCCTTGCAACCCCTGAGAGACTCCTGACCCTAGCTGTGAACCAAGCCAGCTACTTTGCAGATGAAAAGTAAACCTGCTGCAGATGTCCTGACACAGACCAAAATCCCCAAGTCTCCAGCTACATGCTATGGAGTCTGTGCAAATGAGCCCCACAAAGCCCACATTTGACAACTCCCAGTCCTCAGAAAGAAGATCACTACGCATCTCATGGGGTTGAAGCCCAAAGTAGCATAACTCTGCTGCACAGATGTTAGTGTGGAAATATTAGGTGCCAGCACAGTATTATTAAATCTTTCCCCCAATAACCATCTGTTGTTATACCCTTAACCCAAATTCTGTATTTGCACATGAAATACAAGGGCATGCATGTACACTATGCACTTCCCCCCTAAAACGGAGACAAAACCCTTCGGTTTTCACTCCTCTAGCATTTTGAAACTAGAATTGGTATTTACCTGAAGTTTAGGCTTTCATATGTTGGTTGGTAGGTTTTGGGGCAGCTCAAACAGGTGTCACAATCTAATTAGGAAAACACTATTTTTCTGATCAGAAGTGATAACACAGAATAGACACCCAAAGGAAGCCTATTTTTACAGTATGCAAAAGCCCCCTTTACGATATGTAGCAAGACTTGCACATTCTTTTTTTTTTTTTCCCTTTCCTGCTGCCAGCCTGTATTAACGAGGTGGTGGATATAGAGGGAAATGACATACAGCCTACATATGTTATTTCAGAATAAGGACTCCAAGAGCTCAGAATAAAATGTCCCCCACATACTTCAGTTTAAACCCATCAGCTCTCTTCTCTAATGGTTGTTGCATTGACTTACCTTTGCCAGTTTGCAATAAGCATATCGATTTTCTGGATGCTACACTACTCTTATATGGCATTTTGTTCTTAACCCTTGCATCCACCTTCAATTAATTTCATTTTTCTGAGATACTGAAGGAAGGTGGCCACTGTCCTGAAGGAGTGGCCACAGGTACCCTGAACACAATGATTTTCGGAGGGTGAAATACATGCCATGAGTAATTTCATGGACACGGAACGACACCGTGCCACTGGCGCCTGAAATTTAGTAGTTAACTGTGGGTGCTGCAGGGCTGCTTTTTATCACTGGTGTCAAATTTACAAGAAAATCACCACAGAATGCCTTTAATGTTGGATACAGTTTTCAGTTCTGGAAAGTATCAGAGGGATGCAAAGCAATGTACCCCTTCCCATGTACAGGGATCTGTCTTCCAAAGCTGGAGCTATTACAGATGATGGGATATAGTTCGCAAACAATCAAGGTTTCACTGAACTACAAAGCATTTTTTTCTTTACGTGTCACATATGTAAGAGAAAATGGAATTTTAAATAAAATAATCAGATTATTTTTTTTTCTTTCACTAATTTAATGTTTAGATCTTGATGGTGACTTGTGACTCCACAGACTAAAGAAATTAACTGACATCACCTCATCACTTGGGACTTAATAGTCACAGGTAACTCTTGTCCACAATGTTCATACAAAACAAAACACCTGATTTCAGATAATTGTAAACTGTGCTGGTATTCCCTCTAAATAATGCACTTTTATTCGTTAGAAATGCAAGTCTAGAGTATTATCATATGTAAGTTAGTATTTTTCCATCAATAATTGCAGACACTGTCCAATTTAAAGTAACAAACTAGTTTATTAATTATTCATATTAAAATGGTAGCAAAAAAGTATTTGAATATGACTTATTACCACTGTAGCAAGAGCAGGGATTTTACATGCAGTAATTTGGCAAGATTTGACATACAGTAGTTGTATTTTCCCAAAGGGAGAGCCAAAATCTGTCCAGATCTGTCATGGTTTTGTAAGTGTGCCAGATATGACACAGAATAGATGTGATTAATTATCTGAAGAATTATATGTACATGTATTTCCATGAAATAGTCACAATCCCCCCTATACAAATTATCCCAACAACAGCCGTCTTGCTGGGCAGTCTGAGATGAGGGAGCAGAGAGAAATCTCAGAGAGGCAATGAGATTATACCAAGTACTGCAAAAAAAAAATTAATGTCTTAACTGGCATTTGTTTCTCATTCTACAGGGATTTTTAAATCTCTTCTTTTCCCAGTTTCTCCTTATTTTGTCCATGGTATAAAACTATACCAGGGCATTCAAGATTTACCAAAGCATGTGGCCATTGGTTTGAAAACTAAATGACAAAATTTAAACTTCTGAAACAATCTTTAAATATATAAGTGGCTTGAATATTAAAAAAGTCAAGCAACAAATGTGTGTTGCAAAAACTTATTAAGAAGGTAACACTTTAATTGGCAGCTTCTTTTTGAGATGCTATTTTTTTCCATCTTTTCTTACCAACTACAATAACAGAAAATACTTTTTTAAAAAAAATTTTTGTCTCTAGACAAGGAGTACAATAGCTTTCCAAACTGAGCCACAGAAATGATTGTCATAATAAATCATAAAGATTACAACTGAAATGAAATAAGTTTAAAGATCATATTTTAGTAGATTTGGCACCAAAACACTACGTACTATATATATTGTCAGATGATAATTTCCAATTAATCTTGAGTTACAGGAAAGCAGTATTTTAGACACGTTACGGTGCAGCCCCAGTTCTTGTGACTATAAAGGAATTCAGAATTTCTTAATCACGGTTCTGACTTTTGTGCCTTGGGGAAGACATGAAACAATTGCTTTATGGTCAATCAGTGAAATCTTTAGAAGACCTTGCTGAGGAAACTGCTACTGCCATCTGTAGTGAAACTGTATAGGCATAACTGAAATGGAGCACAAGATACGCTTCCCTTATAAACTCAGACCTGCTGGAGCAATTCCTGTGAACAGCCACCTGCTCCTACAAGCCATTTGTTCCACTTGTAAAATGGATGTTAGCTCCATCCTCATTTCTGAATGAGAAATTAATTAAGCTGGCCAACCATTCACACAGCAATTCCATTGCAAAAATTACCTATGTTCCTATACTTCAAAACAATAAGTGATAACATGTCATTCAGATGCCATCCCTCTTAGATGGCACAATTAAAACACTCAAACTGCAAGAAAGAAGCATGCAAGATAAAAGGGTATTATAAAGACAGATTTTGTAATTGTTCACTTTTTGGAACTACACATTGTGTAGCAGCCCTTATCAAACCTACGTGGTCATCTCACGGCCTTTGAAGCCATGAGAATATCCGGCAGCCACGACAGTTATGAAGTTCCATGCTTTCACGCTGTCTATTCCAGACTGATCAACAACTCTAAGGGAAAAGCTTGGCATTTTTTTCCGCTAGAGAATGGCATCATCAAACAGCCTTGAGACACAATCAGTTGTTTCCATCAGACTTTGTGAGGTTACTGTGGATCTGGTCTTCAGCCATCTCCATGCTGAACGGCATCGCAATGGCTCCACTCATAGCGTCAAAGTTGTATTTCAAAGCAGAGAATTAAAACACACTTGAAACAGGTCAATTGCATGAGTTATACCTTGAATTTTGCCCCCTTCTGGATATGTAATAGATGTCAGAAATAAGCTGGGAATTTTAAGTGGAAATTTTCTGACAGTTAGCATGTGGTACACATCTACATTATGGTAGGGGAAAGTACGAAGCACAAACTAGCAGGACAAGGTGTAGCCCACACCTAAAACGGTAACCCTTGTCTGCTACAGGATCCTTCTGGGATTGTGGGCCACAAGCGAAATCTAGTACTTCCGACCAGTCCCAAATGCACCACAGGAGCTGGAAACGTTGCTGGGCCTGAGAGTGCCAAGTCCTGGCACTTGCTCTCTGCACTGTGGATGTGCCAACAGCAGTTCAGCGCCAGCATGTGAAGAAAGATCATGACTTTGTGCCACCAGTGAAATGAACTTGAAATTCATAATTGCATGATAGCCAAACTCAAAACAGAATCTTAACCAAGGCCCATCTGTAAATACAAAACTGTTCCCTCACTTCATTCCTCTCAAAGATATGAATGCCCCTTTTTGTCTGGTTTCTGCACATTTACACTCCTCTGATGCCCTAGAATTAACATTGTAAAATTACTGTTCACCTTGCAGCATGTTCCCAGGAGTTGATCCCAAACAAAAGGGAAAGCAAGAGAGTAAAAATCTCATCATGAAGAACACCCAGGTATTTTGTATTCATATGACACTGCTTTCTAAATGGCAGAATTAAAAAATATGGAAAGGAAAAATCAATTTCATAGCTTTCGTTCACCAAAACACACTTAGTAAATCAAAGCTATGAATTCAACAGTACATCTTTGAAAATGTGATCTGATGCAATGGACAGATTTGATGCTAGAAGTATGTCATAATGTTTTTGATGTCCATGATGTGAAATACGCATTTTCAACCCTGCTGACTGTGGCCTTCCTCTCACCTAAACAGGAAAAGAGCATTCAAAATCCTTTTTCAGCTTTTGTTCTTTTTATTATGTGCTCTCAAGTAAGGAGGTAAACACTCAGTGTCAGCTGGTTACCAAATCACATCCATCAGATTATTTTTGAAGTAGTAACAATGTCACCTTTTTTTTTATTAAACATTAGACAGTTTAGATCTTCAGAATTAGCTTTTTAAACCCTAAAATATTGTTCTTGTTTCAGTGCCTAGATGTCTGGGTTTATTTCTAGACAGTAGTCTGAATACTTGAAAAAACAACAGAGGTGAATTAGCAGACCCTATTAGCCATCAAGCAATGCCTTCTATAAAGATCTTTCTGTTTTGAACCTATTCATAGTTAATAGCCTTTTCACTACTGTAAAAAGACATAAGATCATGCCATGTTGGGGTTCGGTTCATTTGTACTTGTAACAAACATCACGTGCGCTTTCACGTACGGCGGCAGGACTGGGAACTTCGGTACGGCTCCTCGTGCCTTGGGAAGGGCTGGCTGGCAGAAGAGCCCTGCCAGGCTGGCCTGCAGGCAGCTGCCTGCTGGAGCTGAGTAGCTATAGATGCCAAGACTAAAAGCAGGTTTCTAAAGCCCTCCTCTCTCCCCGCTTTTTAAAAATGACTCTGTTTTTTTCTGTTCAAACATTCTGCAAATGAAGAAAATGGATTATCATGTCACCTGTAATTAGCTACATGAATGGTTTCTGGCACTGCTATATCTTTTTTACATTTAGGACATCACCCCAGTGAATTGATCCTCCTACATACATGCTGCAACTACCACTTTTCTATTTAAGTTATGAAGAATTTCTTTTTCCAGCAGGAATAGCATCCACTCAAGTGATGTGTGGTGCAGTTCATTCAGGAATAGCTGTGTCACTCTCGTGCAGGAGTGTCAAAACGATGCCCCACAAAAGGAAGCCTGTAATACTGGGATCTGCCAGCAGCCCTGCTCTGCAGGTGTGCGATAGAAAGCAGGACGGCTGGAAGGTGAGGTTTGGGAAACACTGGTAACATGCTTCTGCTTTGCCATGTCACTCCAGTAAGAGCCTCGACTGTTGGGAAAGGAGGGAGATGGGAGACCTCTAGATACACCAGAGGTGGTTTTGATAAAATTCAATAATCACTACCAGCATCTTTAGTATGAAAAGCAGAGCACATGCTGTCTCTTCTCCTCAGAGTCTGAATAACCACCACCACCCTACTCTTCTGCTTTTGTTGTGGCGTGAACCACCAAATCCTGTTTCAAGACGCTTTAACGAGCCACAACATACAAACTGAAAGTTTCCAAATTATTTGTTAGCAATTATTTTTTCATTGAGCACATCTACACTGCTGGGATAAATTAGGGACAGAATGAGGAAAGGATCAGCAACACTGAGAAAAATGCTAAGGCCACCTTCTCCTCACAAGAAAGGAGTAAGACTGCCAGGATGAAATTGAGAATTAAGACACAGACTTTCTGTCTGACCTTGAAAAAAATCACTTTGCTCCTGAATAAGATCTTAATGTGGGAGTATTGACACATTCTCCTTCACTATCAATAAGGCCTGCAAGCCTGTCAGATACTCTGGGAACAGAAACCATTAACGTGCATCAGCACCAGTGCGACTGTTTTCTGATACGGATTAATTTAATGGAATAACACACAACATCACATGCATACATCTCTTTATAAAGTATTTTCCTCAGATTTATATGTTTGTGTTTAGTTTGAGAATAATGGAAGCAAAACACTTCCACTGATACGTGGAATAATTTCCTCTGAAACTCTCTCTGAAATGTATTGTTTGCAAGCAAAACTCCTGTATTATTTTTTCTTTCTACCTTACCTTCTTCTGAGAGACTGCATTAACTGTCACTTACATGCACAATTCTAGTTATGTTTTGTTTATGGCTTTTCAGCAGCTCTGTAATCCTAGAGGATGAAAATATTTTCCATTTGCCACAGTGACACGTGCTGCAGAGAGAAAATATGAACAGCTGCAGCCTTCCCTAATAATGGGATCAGATAACACACCATTCAGGATTTCGGTTTATCATTTTTCCTTAAAGGAAAAAGCAAGTCTTCCCTTCAGACACCTCAATGTGAGACTACGTAAGGACCATCATACTCTGGATCAGGAGCAAGTGCTTCAAAATGAAAGGTCTCTACACTACCTGGCTAAGGGACTTTCATCAATACAGAATCAGCCTATTTTAACCATCTTCTGAATCAAACTTGCTGGCTTTAAATTAGCCATATGTGCTCTATGTGAGTACTCAGGAGTTCAGTCCTTTGCAATTAAACGAACTCTTCAGAAGAAAATGCAGCTTGCAGGTCAGTGAAACTGAGGTGGTGAGTTGCCATTCCCCTACTGGAGAACTTTCAATATTTGTCAGTGATATATTAGGTCCATAAAAAATAAAATATCATTATTTAGAATGTTTACTTTAGCTTAGCTCTGAGAGGCATTTGTGACCTTCCAGAAGTACTTCATTGGAGGTCATTATTTAGACTAAATTCCAGATATAGAAAACAAAGAGCTCCATTCATAACAACCAAGACAGCAAAGTATTCACAAGAGAAGTGAGCAAGAATTTAAAAATGTAGACTAAATAGGACTCTGATTCAATAGAGGTCCCAATCCAGGAAAGCACCCCTGTAAAGCTAGCTCTTTAAGCACATACTTATTTTCATTCTAAGCAGCAGTGAGTTCAACAAAACTTAATAAATACTTTAAAATGCATTCTTGACTCTGAGCCTGGGGTGCCTCTCAAACAGAAATTCCTTGAACATGCATAGGATAGACTGTTTAGAGAGCAAAAAGACCCACTACAATATCAGTCACCACCACAGCTACCAAGCACACCTTTTTCATGGTTCAGACTTAGAACTGCTCTTACCAAATGGCTAGAAGCACGCAGGTCAGAAAGGGAGGAAACTTGCGGACAGGCAACTTGAATTCATTGAATCAACGATAAATGAGTGAGCCAAAAGAGGGAACTTTGTATTCCCAGGACACGCTGTAGAAGGATAACCTGCAATACCCTGAGATCTGAATGAGCAGATCAGTTCTTAATTAATAGTTCCTCCTTCCATCTTTTCAGCAATCAACCTACTGAAAATATTTAACAGAAAGAACAAGCGATATCAGTGGCAAGGACACTATTCAGTTATGTCACGAAGGATACATCAGTGTTTCCTGAGGAATACGTAAGCATCACTTATGTCACGTGATCTCTGAAATATTCATGTATTTCAAGGTATCTACAAATATTCTCCAACTTCACAAGACAGATGGAACAAATAGGCAAGAAGAGAATTGTGAAAGGCCAGAAACTGTGCAAAGACAATGAACTTTTGACTGAATTAATGTCCATTTACTGAAGCTATGAAGAATGGGACAGTGGCTGGAGAGGCCCTGAAGACTGGCATGCCAGTGAATGTCAAGTCTAAAACCAGTCAGGTATGGGATCTTTTCTGACAATCACCTGGAGTAAATACCCACTGATCTTCATTAGTTTGCCTCCTATATGAAACGGTTATCCTTATTAGGGCTGTGCTGTCTTATACAAAATGATCTTGTCATGAAAAAAGTGAAACTGTAAATTTCAAGTTTTCTTCCCAAAGATATAAAGGAATAGTGGAAGGTCTTAGTGACACTTTAAACAAGGCTAGCTTTGAAATAAACAAACTTTGTCATAAACATATTATCATGGAAGACCTTCAACAAATAACATTGTCAGTAAATGTCAGTGATTTACAAATGGAACTTTTTGGTCTCTTCTTAAATTGCTTCTTTTTCCATTCCTTCCACTGTTTTATGCCTTTATAATGTGAAGGCTTTGTATAGAAACAGTTACTACACATACAGCCTGTACCACGGGGCTTACAAAGCCTTGGAGATGTTTGTGGTATTGTACTAATAATTAGTGAGACATGACACCAAGAAAGAATGACTTTCTACAGAATATCCTTGGAAAACCAATCCTCTTTCCCTGTCTGTTGAATGTGGAGGTTGAAAAGCATTACAAAGAGAGAGAAAGTACTTTTCACTTTTACAGAGATGGTAAAATAAACCCTATCTAACACTCATTTATGGGATAGACATTTCTGCATATATATTTATTATTTTTAAGCCTTCACAGTATTTAAATACCATTGGTTTAACAATGTAACCTAGTCCTTCCAGATTGAAGAACAAAGTTGATTCCATTTAAATGAGGTTAATTTTGTTTAAAAGCATGGAAATTTTTTTCCCCTCACAGCAGGCTTAAAGGGAAGAAAGCCTTTTATTCTACTATAAATTAGATGTATATATTATATGAATATATTTTATTGTATTATTTGAAGTCATTGCAGCAGATCTCCTGATCCTCTTGGATCTTTGTGTATGATCATCATTTTTATCTCTGAAAAGGTGTTGACCTGTAAAGAAAATCTAGTTTCCAGAAGGAATGCTAACAGGAAATTAAAAAACATCTTTTTATTGCTTTGAAGAGAGATAGGAAAAAAAATCTTTGCAACAGCTGAGATGTAGCCAAGAATGTACTCTGCCCTGTACATTCTTCATCTAATACATAGTTGCTTTGTTGTAACAGGCACAAGTCCATTTGCCATTGTTTTGGGGACTCATAATGGTTCACGTACTTACTAAATGGCTTACTCGCAGTTGAGGAAAGTCTGACATCACTTACAAATATTTACAAAACTGTAAATCCTGATTTTGAGCAATCATCTCAGGAAATACATATATATACTTTTAATCAGCTTCATCTTCTGATAAAAGTACTTCTATAAAAAACAGATTTTGAAAAAAACAGCCTTGCTTGTGTTTAATAGCAATATTTTCTAACTCCTTGAAACTATGTATGTCAACCAACTTCAAGTTCTTCAGGAAAAAACACGTATAGTCATTAATAAAATATATGCTTGAAGTGCAATATGCTGGACTACAAGTAATAAGCAATATTAATACTTTTTGCAACTGAGTACTTATAATTGCATTTGAATCTTTCTGAATAATCACTACAACTATCAACTTCTTCAAAACTAACCCTACAACTCAACTGGACCTAATCTTTGCATTACTTACCACCTCACTAATGATGACTGCTATTTACACTGATTTGGGTTATGGTTAGGCCTTTTATATTTCAGGAAAGGGCCAAAGCCTACACAACGGATCAGATACCATTGACTTTAGATTGGTTTTGCATTGTCTGGACATCTTCTGAAGATTCAAGATTCAGCATTCTTAAACTAAAGCAATCTTTTTCCACCTTGTAAAACAAATTAAAAATTCAAACCAGTCCTTATCAGTTACACTATTCTCATAGACATTTGTATGAAAACATCAAATCCAAAAGGAAAATTGCACTAGAAAAGTAGACTCTTGTACATATGGGAGCATGGGCAGCTGAAAAGCACGTAACTCATTCAAACACAACTTCACTGTACAGCTAAAATGTACAAAAAAGTAGCTAAAAAAATCTTTAATCCTAGCTTGCAGTTATTCCTCTGCCCTGGGAAGTGTGAATTATTGAAGCACATGACACTAATTTTAACCATGAATCATATTTTACTCTCATGTTCAAGAAGCAACAAAGATTTCAGTTTTCTCCTATGCTGGTGTGTAGAACTGCCGAAATCAGATGCAGATTTCCAGATCTCACTGTATCTATTACACATGCTAACAGGATTAGCCAGCATTAGACCGGCAGCCACAGGAAGCGTGATACACAGTAAGACCTGAGGAATTCTCTCGGGAGGCAAAAGGTCTAAGTTGAGGCATGCATGATTTCAAAGCAATTCTTGGCACAATTAACTGCTTGACCTGCAAGATGAACAAGCATATCATTTAATTAATTGCCCAGCTTTTTTGAGCCGTGCTGCTCATTTTTCTTATAAGTGTATGATAATATACTGCTACCAGTTTTTATGGAGACAATCAAAGAAATTATACATTGAATTGCCTGGTGATGAATCAGGACTGCATTTCACATTGCCCTCAATCTCTCCCCTCAACTCCTCTGATGTGATATATATATATTTATGCAACTTAATATTGATGTAAAGATGAAGAAACGCTAATACCACTAGAAATAGTTCTGGTTCTTACAGAGGTTCCATATTTTTTTGTATCCTTGATAATATGGGTAGAAAAATAAATCAAAAAATAAAGAGATTTTAAAATACTGTATTAAGCAAGGTGTGAAATACCCAATTAATTCTGTTGTAAAAATAGTTTCTGTTGCTTTTGGACTACAACAAGTGTACTCCATGCTAACATCCATACAGTCTAGAGCCTACAAGTCAGAACAAGAACCAATTCTCTTTCTCCCCACGTAAGTAAATGGATGGAGTTTTATCTTCTCGTTCTATAGATACATACAAGCGTCTAAGTATTCCTTTAAGTTGATACCTGCTTAGAAGTAAAAACATGCTTTCTTTGGATTAGTGGCAGAAAATGAATTTGAAAATCTATTCTTTAACTTACAGTATGCACAAGGAAGCACATATATTTTAATAATTTTAAATAGTAACTTTTAAAATGATCGTCATGGCACGTAAGAAAAAGCTTCTGCTTACGGAAAATGACAGTTTCTTGTCTATAACTGTTTCTTCATGCAGTGTGTTCACAAACAGAAGACCTACTTTACTGAGCTCTTATGATTTTCATTTTGGCGACCAAGGTAGTGTATGTTTTATCAATGTATTGGAGAATACTTAGAGGACTTTGCCCCTCGACTCCACTCTGGTGAGACTCCACCTGGAGTACTGCATCCAGCTCTGGAGCCCTCAGCACAGGAAAGACACGGACCTGTTGGAGCGGGTCCAGGGGAAGGCCACAAAAACGATCAGAGGGATGGAACACCTCTCCTATGAGGAAAGGCTGAGAGAGTTGGGATTGTTCAGCCCGGAGAAGAGAAGGCTCCAGGGAGACCTTATTGCGGCCTTTCAATACTTAAAGGGGGCCTGCAAGAAAGATGGGGACAAGCTTTTTAGCAGGGCCAGTTTCAATAGGACAAGGGGTAATGGTTTTAGACTAAAAGAGGGTAGATTCAGACTAGATATAAGGAAGAAATTTTTTATGATGAGGGTGGTGAAACACTGGAGCAGGTTGCCCAGAGAGGTGGTAAATGTCCCGTCCCTGGAAACATTCAAGGTCAGGTTGGATGGGGCTCAGAGCAACCTGATCTAGTTGAAGATGCCCCTGCTCACTGCAGGGGGAGGTTGGACTAGATGACCTGTAAAGGTCCCTTCAACCCAAACCATTCTATGATTCTAGAATTTAAGAAAAATCATCCCGAAAATCTGGTTTACTCACACAGCTGGAAAGATCTAGCGAAATGGTTCTGTGCTGTTAAGAAGCTAAAAGTTTTTATTAATCAAAATTTTACCTTGGGTTCTCTCTAATTATGCCAAAAGTTCTAGGCATCCCTATAGTATACATATTAACTCTTTGTCAGATTTCATATTATAGTGTGTAGTTTGTTGGTCAAATTTAAAAAAGGGAGTAGAATCATTAACAACTACATTTTCCAGCATTTCTTTTTATTCTTCTTGGACTATACTGTTGTATTGTTATTCTTTCTCCCAACCCCCAATCAATAAACATATAAAATTATTAGTTCATACCACCTATATGAAGCCCATTATAAATATAAGTGAAATAGTATTTAAACAGCTAAGAAAACTTATGTCTTTACATGACCAGGCTAAGCAAATCAAAAATTATAGCCACTTGGTGTTCCCTTCCCTAACTCTCCCAAAAGGCAAAGCAAAGATCCATCTGTATTTTGTTTGATTTAGTCATTTAGAACAGGCTACACTTTTTTTCCTGTTTGTTTTTTTTTTTAAAAAAAAAAAAATCACATCTTTGTATAATTCAGATGGTAACTGATGAAATACATTTTTTTCCTTTCTTTGTAAAAATGTGTATATTTATAGAACAGTATAAATAATAAAACACTCACAAGAAGCCTCTAGTAATAATAATTTCTTCTAACACTAACTTTTTAGTCTAAATGATTTCTCTTTGATCAAACAGCATCAATGTATTGCAAAACATGTTGCTTTTAACAGTTAGTGAAAGTATAACAAATTTTCAGGATGACTTAAGAGTTTACTAGTGAATATATGAAGCCAGGGCAAGTAACATAGTAACTTTAAACAGAAATATAGTAGAAAATGGGTGGAGAGTTAAGCTGCAGGGATGAATGGGAGTGTACCAGTCTTCAGAGATGGAGGAAGCCAGCCTTTGTACTTCTTTTGGTCTCAGAACTATTCTTCCTGACACCAAGAGATTTTGTATTAAAAGCATTTCACTCTTCTCAGTACTTTCCATTTACAAAGTTTTAAAGATTTTTCTATAACCTTATCAACTCTCCACTTGCTCATATTCACCTCTGCTCTAAAAAGTACCAACAAGAATTTTCTCTTTAATTCCCTCATATAATTAAGTTAAGCTTGAAGCAACTCTTCTCTTCTGTGGTTAGCCTTAAGTTTGCTGTTTCTGACCTTGGTGCCTAAAAGCCAAGGAATCTGTACTTTTCAACCATGTCACCTAGTCTAATAAAGTAAGATAAGAATCCCCAACAAGACTTGCCCCCTGAGCCAAAACTCTCACGCAGTTCAAACTGATTTATAAATACACGTTATTTCTGAAAGAGAAGCCCTTCACAGTTGCTAATGCTTATGCTTTGAAACTAGATTAATTATCTGGAAGAGCAGCTCTTCCACAGTTTAATTTTCATGGAAACACAGACACATCAAGATCCCAAAGAACCATACCAGGAACATGTAAACACAGGGCAGCAAAAGGCAGGAAGATTCCTGTATAATAAAGCAGTTTTCTATATAAGTACATTTGAAGAAGCTAAGAGAAGCAACACCTCCAAACACAAAGCATTTTTCTCAGAACTCTGATTTTTTTTTTTTTCCTCCTCCACCTCTCTTTGTTCATATATACTTAACCACAGGACCTACTGATGTCAGAGGAGATCAGAAATTAGCAGACTGCCACTCCCACCCCTTTTAGCATGCAAGCCTAATGGAGTTGCGACAGCCACAAAGACAGTGTAAGACAGAAAAGCAACCCTGGGCTGCCTCCTGTTCTCTGCTTTTTGGTGTTTTGTCGTCAAGAATATGCATTAGTAACACAGACAAACCAACTAATGGCATGCACCTCATCCATATCTCTCTGTCAAATATTGAAAAGATAGTCCATTGATTTGTACAGGTCACTGATCAACTGTTTTAGCAATGCAATGTCACACAAAGAAGGAGAAGCAGGAACTCTGACAAATGAGCCACATATTCTGCCGAAATTGTAGAAAAGGGAATAAAAACATTTCCTAATGCCTACCTATCCAAGTAGCTTCTTCTCCCTGTCTATGAAATTATTGCTAGCAGGTACAAATGCCAACATAATTGACATATACTCTGTTTCCTATCAGATTTATACATTTATTTCAAAAAGGTACAAATAAGATGAAAAATTACATTTACTATTTGGAAAGCCTATGTGCATATGAAATACCATACGACTATTCCTGTAGGCTTTTAACCTGCCCTAAGGCAGATGACCAAAGTGCCTGTTGCAAAATTTCTATGAAGCCCATCATTGTTCCCATCCCAAGAGTCACAAAAACACAAGCAAGAAAGGCCATGTGGAACAATGTGGCCCATCTTGAACAAAGCAGAAAACTATTTGTTTCTTACTAAGGAAATAAAGGAAAATATTTTCATTTGCTGTATGCATGCTAGCTGTCTGTTGATATGAAAGTAACATCCTAATATTACTTTTAGAAAGAAAAATGATTGGTGCATTTAGTCGGTTGAGGTAAGGAGATTTCCTAAACAGCACAAACTTACCTGTCTGCTATGCGATGCTCACTACATTTTCATAGAAATGGTGGTAGACCTCCATACTTCCATCCCCCCAAAAAATCTGGAGAAGGGTAAACATGATCTTTTTATGCTTTAAAGTTTTCAGTGGAACTGCTGACATGTTGTGCTGGATGCAGGTGCCCGGGGCTGGCAGGGGGCTGCAGGGGCCTCCGTGAGGGACCTCCGTGAGGAGTGGCCGGGGCTGCCCCATGCCAGACACAGCCGGTTCCAGCTGGCCCCAACCCACCCACCGCAGGGCACGGCTGAGGTGGCCTCTGGGAAAGCACGTGTAAGAAAGGGCAAAAAATGCCAGAAAACAAAAAAAGGAACAAAAGCGTGAGAAACAGCCCTGTGAGCACCAAGGTGAGGGAAGGAGAAGGAGGGGGAGGAGGTGCTCCCAGTGCTGGAGCAGGGATTCCCCTGCAGCCCTTGGAGAGGCCACGCTGGAGCAGACAGCCACACTGCAGCCCGCGGAGGACCTTGGGCTGGAGCAGGTGGATGTTCCTTGACATAAGCTGCAGCTCATGGAGAGCCCACGCTGGAGCAGGTTTACCCTGAAGGACTGCAGCCCGTGGGAAGGACCCACGCTGGAGCAGGGGGAAAGTGTGAGAAGGAAGGAGCAGCAGAGAGGAGCTGTTATGGACTGACCACAGCTCCTGTTCCCAATCCTCCTGTGCTGCCTGGGGTGAAGGAGCTAGAGGAGTCAGGAGTGAAGCTGAGCCTGGGAAAATGGTGGGGCAGGGGAAGTGGTGTTTAATGTTTGTTTGGTTTTGTTTGTTTGTGTTTGTTTGTTTTTTGTTTCTCCCTGCACTGACTACCTTGTTTCTCACTATATTAATTGGAATGAGTTTAGTTTTCTCCAAGTCAAGTCTGTTTTGCCTGTGACAGTAATCAGTAAATGATCTCCCTATCTTTATCTCGATGCAGAAACTTTTCCATCCTATTTACTCCCCCTGTCCTGTTGAGGAGGGGGAATGAGTGAGCAGCTAGGTAGCTGTTTGGCCCTTAGCCAAGGTTAACCCACCACACTTTTTCTCCAGATGATGCTTGCATGAACAGCATATCTGTCCAGACCCAAGATCTTCCATAAAGGAAGACCTGGGGAAGTACAGGCCAGTCAAGTCTCACCTCTGTGCCTGCAAGATCATGGAGCAGATTCTCCTGGAAACTATACTGAGGCACATGGAAATCAAGGAGGTGATTGGTGACAGCCAACATGGCTTCACTAAGAGCAAATCATGCCTGACAAATTTGGGGGCCTTCTACAACATGGTTACAGCACTGGTGGATAGGGGAAGAGCAACTGACGTCATCTACCTGAACTTGTGCAAAGCATTTGACACTGTCCCGCACGACATCCTTGTCTCTAAATTGGAGAGACATGGAATTGATGGATGGACCACTCGGTGGATAAAGAATTGGCTGAATGGTTGCACTCAAAGAGTGATGGTCAACAGCTCAGTGTCCAAGCAGACACCAGTGATGAGTGGCGTTTCGCAGGTGTCGGTATTGGGACCGGTCCTGTTTAAAATCTTTGTCGGTGACATGGACAGTGGGATTGAGTGAGCCCTCAGCAAGTTTGCCGACGACACCAAGCTGTGCAGTGCGGTAGACACACTGGAGGGAAGGGATGCCATCCAGAGGAACCCTGACAGGCTTGAGAGCTGGGCCTGTGCGAACTGCATGACGTTCAACAAGGCCAAGTGCAAGGTTCTGCACGTGGATCAGGGCAATCCCAAGCACAAATACAGGCTGGGCAGAGAATGGATTGAGAGCAGCCCTGAGGAGAAGGACTTGGGGGTGATGGTTGATGAGAAGCTCAACATGAGGCGGCAGTGTGCACTTGCAGCCCAGAAGGCCAACCGTATCCTGGGCTGCATCAAAAGAAGAGTGGCCAACAGGTCGAGGAAGGTGATTCTGCCCATTTACTCTGCTCTCGTGAGACCCCACCTGGAGTACTGCATCCAGCTCTGGGGCCCCAACATAAGAAGGACATGGACCTGTTGGAATGAGTCCAGAGGAGGGCCACGAAGATGATCAGAGGGGCTGGAGCACCTCTCCTATGAAGACAGGCTGAGAGAGTTGGGGCTCTTCAGCCTGGAGAAGAGAAGGCTCCGGGGAGACCTTAGAGCAGCCTTCCAGTACCTGAAGGGAGCCTACAGGAAAGCGGGAGAGGGGCTTTTTACAAGGGCAAGTAGTGACAGGATGAGGGGGAATGTTTTTAAACTGAAAGAGGGGAGATTTAGATTAGGTATCAGGAGGAAATTCTTTCCTGTGAGGGTGGTGAGACACTGGAACAGGTTGCCTAGAGAAGCTGTGGATGTCCCCTCCCTGGCAGTGTTTAAGGCCAGGTTGGATAAGGCTTTGAGCAACCTAGTCTAGTGGAAAGGTGTCCCTGCCTGTGGCAGGGGGGGTTGGAACTAGGTGATCTTTAAGGTCCCTTCTCAACCCAAACTGTTCCATGATTCTATGATCTTGTATGACCCTTGACACTACAGAATTTCAAGTACATATTGAGTAAAATATTAATATCCCATGAGGTAAGAACCATTTTGTCATCCCTAATTTATTTATTTACAGAGAACTGATGATTGTAGATTGCTTGACTCCCCTAACATTGCAGATTATTTCCATTGCAGCAGAACTTGAATCTACATATTCTAAGTCTGACTCCTGGGCTGCAAGAAGGCCAACCAAAATGTTACAATGCCTCACAATGTTATTTAACTTCCCAAGGGAAGTAGCAACTACTGTTGACATCTTCACAACAGCTACTTCTACTACTGCATGAAAACAGCTTATTACCAATGTAGATGAAATAATTTTCACTGAAGATATGAAAATAATTTTACAAACAGTATGAAATCCTCCTTATTCTTAATAATGTCACTTAAATAAACCCTTAAGTTGAACAGCAATACTACCAAATCCTTTTCATTACATGCAGACCATGAAGGAAGCATGAGTACATTTGCCATAGAGACACCAGCTGTATCAGGCGATTATAGCAGATGATTTTGCCAACATCAGCCAACCTACTGCCAATTTCTATTACTGAAATGGTCTCCCAGCCATAGTCTGTGCTAAAGCAGGATTTATCTGTGAAAAAACGTGCATCTCTGTTTCCAGCGTAAAGAACTACCACTAGGAACAAACACTAACCCTAGGATTCAAAATAAAATGAAATGAAACCTAAGGGATCTAAAGTATACTGAAATTGGTTCATCCAGCTACATGTTTCTTTCACAAGGGAAGATTTCTGTAAGGACAAAGTTATATAATCAGAAAAAGGCTCGGGGCATAGGAATGAAAGGCCTACTAGCCTTTGTTTTTAGGCTAAATTTTCTTCAGAAGCTTCAGCCCACCAAAGGCAACTCTGCTACTTCGCTTCAATCTTTCAACAAATCCAGCTGAAAACTAATCTCAATCCCTTAAAAAAAAAAACCAAACAGAAACCCCCACAAAACAATAGAAGAAACCCAGAAGTTTCTATTTAGCTGGATCAGATCCCTTATGTGGCTGAAGCTGTGCCCACGCAGTACTACGTCTGGTACTGGGTAGTTGGTAAGAACCAAGTTTGCAGACCAAAGTGGAAAGAAAGAAGACTTGGATCATTTCCTCTAGCAGTCCATTCTGCCTTTAGAGACCCCAGCTGCCTGTGAAATCGCATCCCCACAAATAAAAAAAATGCCAGGTACAATTTTGAAAAGGTACAAAGGAACATAAATCTTGTGAATCTACTTGTGTAGCTCCCAGGCAGAACTGTTCGTCTTCAAGTTTGTCACCTGAATTCAATCTACGATACCTGGGGAAAGCTAAGGTCCTCATAATAACATTTACAACAACCATCAGCAAGAACAGAGTGTATTTTAAGTAAGTAATAGGAAATCCTGAAGAAGTCATCTCCATCCCTGGAGATATTCAAAACCCAACTGCACATGGCCCTGAGCAACTTGTTCTGGCTGACCCTGTTCTGAGCAGGGGGTTGGACCAGGCAATCTCCAAAGGTGCCTCCTGCTTTGACTAGTCTGTGACTGTCAGTGAAATTCACACCACTGAGACACATTTAGGAGGCTGTATGGTGGCTGGAAGTCTACATCCCACAACCATAGAAGTCTGGCTTTTCCTACCACTTTCACTTTTAAAAACACCTTCCACCCCACATGAAATAAATGTTTTTCTAAAAGTTCTCTGGAATTACATATTTTCTTTTCTGACAGGTAAATGTATCAGCTACATTTTAAGTAGTAACATTTATTTTGAATAACACTTTATTTTGAACATATAACACTTTATTTTGAACACTGGTACAACATATTAACTGATAGATTAAGAATAAAAAAACAAAGCTATTTATATCCTAACAGACAGCAAACACAGAAAATCTCAATATGTTGTCAATAAGACTTCTGGCTATA